>NC_084989.1:22066937-22223897 GCF_963691925.1 Scomber scombrus
GGGTCAGTTTGACCCGGGAGGACGACACGAAGGTTAAATAGCTCTGATGTTTCTCTTCCTGCAGATCCGACGTGTTCGGTCAGATTCTTCCTCAGCTCGGGAAAGACTGGACTCATCAAGGAATAGCGAAACTTTACCACTCAGTGCACGAGTAAGTCTCCACGAACATAAAACACTACGAACCTCGAGTGAAGTGGAAGATTGAATCTGTTTTAATGAATATCTGACCGTCACAGGAACGGCTACAAGTTCTTGTACTGCTCGGGCCCCGAGCGATCGGCATGGCCGACATGACCCGAGGATATTTACACTGGGTCAACGACCGAGGGACTCTCCTGCCTCAAGGGCCCCTCATGCTTTCCCCGAGCAGCCTCTTCTCCGCCTTCCACAGGTACAGCACAGACTTTACCCTCCTGGTGTCCTCGAGTCAAGGAAGGAAGGGAGGGAGAGAGGGAGGGAGGAAGGAAGGGAGGAAGGAAGGAAGGAAGGAAGGAAGGAAGGAAGGAAGGAAGGAAGGGAGGGAGGGAAGGAAGGAAGGGAGGGAGAAGGGAGGGGTGGAGGGAGGGAGGAAAGGAGGGAGGGAGGTAGGAAGGAAGGGAGGAAGGAAAGGAGGGAGGAAGGACAGAGGAAGAAGGGAAGGAAGGAAAGGAAGGAGGGAAGGGCGGAGGAAATAAGGAAGGAAGGAAGGTAGGAGGGGAGGGAGGGAGAAAGGAAAAGAGGAAGGAAGGACAGAGGAAAGAACGAAGGGAGGAAGGTACGGGGAGGAAAGAAAGAGAGAAGGAAGGAGGGAGGAAAGAAGGAAGGAAGGAAGGGATGGAGGGAGGAAAGAAGGGAAGGAAGAAGGAAGGAAAGGAGGGAGGAAGGACAGAGGAAGGAAGGGAGGAAAGGAAGGAGGGAAGGACGGAGGAAATAAGGAAGGAAGGTAGGAGGGAGGGAGGGAGGGAGGGAGAAAGGAAAAGAGGAAGGAAGGAAAGAAGGACAGAGGAAAGAACGAAGGGAGGAAGGTAGGGGGGGAGGAATGAAAGAGAGAAGGAAGGGTGGAAGGAAAGGAAGGAAGAAAGGAAGGTAGAAAGGAAGGACAGAAGGAAGGAAAGAAGGAGGGATGAAGGAAGGACAGAAGGAAGGAAGAAAGGGGGATGGAGGAAGGAAAGAAGGATGGGAGGAAAGAGAGAGGAAGGAAAGAAAGAAGAAAAGGAGGGAGGGAGGAAGGACAGAGGAAGAAGGGAAGGAAGGGAGGAAAGGAAAGAAGGAAGGATGGAGGAAAGAAGGAAGGAAGGGAGGAGGGAGGAAGGAAGGACAGAATGAAGGAAGAAAGGGGGATGGAAGAAGGAAGGGAGGAAAGAAAGAGAGAAGGAGGGAGGGAGGAAGGACAGATGGAAGGAAAGAAGGAACAGTCAAAACAGGACGACAGGAGGGTTAAAGCTGCTTTTTTTAACAGTTAGTATCATTATTCAGGTGTTGACGGCTCTTTGGCTCCAGTTGTAACATTTTTAGTTAGTTGAGATGAAGCAGAAACGTCTAAAGGTGATTTATCACAATGCAGATTACTGTAATCCGCCTTTTGCTTGTCTGGCTTGTCACATCATCTGCTGCTAAACACTGAAACCAAACCTTTTTGTTTTTTTGGTAGTTGTAGAGCAGAGTTGAAGCCAGAACACCCTTTTGAGTCACGCTAATAAAAACCCACATCAGAGACCTGCATCAGAGCTCATTTAAAACCAAAACTAACTCATTTAAACCACTCTGAGCTTGTTTTTAAAGGCAGTTCTTAGCAACAGCAGAAGGTCAGAGGTTAAGTCTTTAATCCTTCTTTTTTCTCTTGTTAGAGAGGTCATAGAAAAAAAGCCTGAGAAGTTCAAGATCGAATGCCTCACGGACATTAAGAACCTGTTCCTCCCAAACAAACATCCTTTCTACGCCGCCTTTGGAAACAGAGCAAGTGTAAGTGGGTCAATGTTTTTATGTGGTTTAGTCAAATTTAAAGGGGTTAAAATGTTGAAAATAAACGTATGAATAACTTGCACACATTCTTTTTTTGTGGACCCAGCATCACATTTCTGCTTTTAATCCATTTAGAGAGAATATATTAGAGGATTATGGCAAAAATGTCTAAGTGGTGTAACCATAAAAACTTTGTACCAAATAATTCAACTTGCTTAAAAACAGTAAATTCTAAATAAAACACCATATCAACTAGTTTGGCATGATCTTACATTATAACTTTTATATTAAATAAAGGTAATGGAATACAATTGTTCTAAATATTACATTTAATCTGGGTAACCATGGAGATCAGGAAACATTTACATTATTTAAATGAAGTAATTATTAGTATAAGTCCACTTAAATACACTGTAGGTGGTTAAAATATGTAATATTTATCATTCTTTTGTGGTTACACCATTTGACATTTTCAGGAGCATTCAGTCTTACTTTTGGTTAAAAATGGTGCAAATGTCATTTCAAATGATATAAAACCAACAAAAATACAAAAAGCACATTTTAACAAACCTGATGCTGCTTTTAAAACTATTTTTAAAGATATTTTTTTTATTGCTTTAACGTTTCTGTTACATACTGCAACACATTAAATGCATTTTTCTCTTTCCCGTGTTTTAAGGACGTGTTTGCCTATAAGCAGGTGGGTGTGCCTGTGTGTCGGATATTCACCGTGAACCCAAAGGGCGAGTTAATCCTCGAGCAAGCCAAAGGCAATAAAACATCGTGAGTATTAAACCCGTCAGTTGGAGTCTCTCAGCTGTTTCTGTCCAACAAATGTTTTACTGTCGCTCGGTTTCGGTTTGATTTGGGGCTTTTTTTTAATTCTTTTTTTTCTTTCTCATTTTTCTGCAGATACAGCCGACTGAGCGAGCTGGTGGAGCATGTTTTTCCTTTACGGAGCTCCCAACACAACGCTACCTTCAGCTGCCCGGAGTTCAGCTCCTTCTGTTACTGGAGACAACCGATCCCTGAGGTTTGCTTTGAGGAGCTGCTTTAACACAAGAAAGTACTTGAAATCAACACAATCTTCATAAATGACTATATGCACTGACTTAATACTGATAATAATAATAATAATAATAATTCATTGTTAATTTTGTAAGCTACTGGTGTTCCACTTTAAAGAAATATTTAGCATTATACCGTGCTGCTTATATATATATTAATTGCACATCTTTTTTTTTTTCATTTTGGGTTTATTCCCTTCATGCACTCATAGTATTTTTGCTGTTTTATCTGCACATAACAGGTGTATATGAAGGCCGTCAGAGCACTTTTTTTTTTTTAAAGATGTTTGGTGCATAAACTGACCAATATTTAGTGTGATTAAAAGATATACTGACTTTATCATTATCAAACAGTACAAAGTGATATATAGTGCAGTTATGTAGTTATGTCTCTTTTTAAGGCCTTATTCACTGTATGGTCTTATTTATTGTATGAAAGCGTAAAGATTTTTTTTGCACTATTTGGCTTTGGGAAATAAATGTGAACTGATTTATTTTGCTGAATGCAATGTAAAAAAAAAAAAAAAAGTTTAAAAAATGCACTTTCTGTAGATGCTGCTACTTATACGTGCACCAGACATTAAGTATTTTTTCAACATTTAGTTCGACTTATACTATTTTTGACGTGTTTTTGAATCTTTGCTGATGTTTTTTTTTTTTTTTTTTTGCCAATTGTGAAACTACAGTATCTTTAATCTGTTTTTGCCTCGTTTTAGCTTCTTTCTGCTTAAACTCGTTAACAGCTGCTAGTGGGGGGAAAAAAAAAGAAAATGTATACATTCTTTCTATGAAAGTGATATATACTGTGTGAAGAGATCACACATCCAAATCTAGTGTTGTGCCGTATCTTCCTAGTTTTGCATAGTTTAAATTTCACTTTTCAATGAAGAACCTTTTGCTGCTGATTCACTTGTTTCCTGCAGACTGTAAATACTGTTTTATATATAAACAGTATAAAGCACAAACATGTTCCAGATGTTTGTTAAACTGTGTGAGCAGTGGGCTCAAAAGCACTTATTTATCATTTTATAGTGTTTAAAAAAAATTGTAGATCTACTGTAAATGAACTGTAGTATATTTACAATAAGTATTGTATTAAAATAAACTGTCCAATCAAAACAATGTCTTTTGTTGGATGATGCTTTAATAAAAGCATGAAAGTACAATCAGTTATCGTTCTGTATGTTATTGACACTTTTGGCACCTGTGTGTTTGTGTGTGTGTGTGTGTGTGTGTGTGTGTGTGTGTGTGTGTGTGTGTGTGTGTGTGTGTGCATAGCAAAATATGTAACAAAACTTTACAATAAAAAACATACAATAATTATAATGTAAACAGACTATTAGTACAGATGATAGAAATACTCTCACTTATTGTTTGGAGGCGATGGCTGTGTTCGAAACCGCATACTACACACTACACACTACACACTAAACGACCAGATAGTAAGCAGACCGTTTACACTGTAGTAAACTACACGATAACCCACAATGCATTGCGTCCCTACCCCGAGCTGAAATCAGCTGATTTTCATTTTAGCTCTAACTCTATAAATAAACCACTTTACCGACATTTCTAACATTTTTAGGCGAGAAAGTAAAGTAGCCCTTTAGATCCACAATGTGACGCTAATTTGTCCAAATAACACCTGTTTAAAGTTTTGGAAAGAATGAAGGGAGGAAGGTATGGGGGAGGAAAGAAAGAGAGAAGAAAGGAGGGAGGAAAGAAGGAAGGGAGGGAGAAAGGAAAAGAGGAAGGAAGGAAAGAGGAAATAACGAAGGGAGGAAGGTAGGGGGAGGAAAGAAAGAGAGAAGGAAGGAGGGAGGAAAGAACAAAGGGTCGAAGGAAAAGAGGAAGGAAGGAAAGAAGGACAGAGGAAATAACGAAGGGAGGAAGGTAGGGGGAGGAAAGAAAGAGAAGGAAGAGGGGAGGAAAGAACAAAGGGTGGAAGGAAAAGAGGAAGGAAGGAAAGAAGGACAGAGGAAATAACGAAGGGAGGAAGGTAGGGGGGAGGAAAGAACGAAGGGTGGAAGGAAGGGAAGAAGGATAGAAAGGGTGGAAGGAAGGAAGGAAGGAAGGAAAGAAGGAAGGAAGAAAGGGGGATGGAGGAAGGAAAGAAGGATGGGAGGAAAGAGAGAGGAAGGAAAGAAAGAGAGAAGGAGGGAGGGGGGAAAGAAGGAACAGTCAAAACAGACGGGGTCAATTTGACCCGGGAGGACGACAGGAAGGAAGGAAGGAAGGAAGGAAGGTAGGAGGGAGAGAGGGAGAAAGGAAAAGAGGAAGGAAGGAAAGAAGGACAGAGGAAAGAACGAAGGGAGGAAGGTACGGGGGAGGAAAGAAAGAGAAGAAAGGAGGGAGGAAAGAAGGAAGGGAGGGAGAAAGGAAAAGAGGAAGGAAGGAAAGAAGGACAGAGGAAATAACGAAGGGAAGAAGGTAGGGGGGAGGAAAGAAAGAGAGAAGGAAGGAGGGAGGAAAGAACAAAGGGTCGAAGGAAAAGAGGAAGGAAGGAAAGAAGGACAGAGGAAATAACGAAGGGAGGAAGGTAGGGGGGAGGAAAGAAAGAGAGAAGGAAGGAGGGAGGAAAGAACGAAGGGTGGAAGGAAGGAAGGAAGGAAGGAAGGAAGGAAGGAAGGAAGGAAGGAAGGAAGGAAAGAAAGAAGGAAGAAGGGGATGGAGGAAGGAAAGAAGGATGGGAGGAAAGAAAGAGGAAGGAAAGAAAGAGAGAAGGAGGGAGGGGGGAAGGACAGATGGAAGGAAGGAAGGGAGGAAAGGAAAGAAGGAACAGTCAAAACAGACGGGGTCAATTTGACCAACTCTCGTAGTAGGAAAGTATGCGGTTTGGAACACAGCCATTATGTTTTCTCTCTTTTTTCTTCTTCTCTGATAACATTAAAACAACTTTTGCACCTCAGCAAAGCCCGGCTGAGGCTCACCGTACTTCCTCTTATGGCTTTATATGAGATCTCCGTTGTCTCTGGAAGCAGCCGCGCTACCGTTTGGACGGGCTGGAGTAAAGAAGGACGACGCTGAAAGACGACAGGACCTCAGAGGAGGAGGAGGTGGTGGTGGCGAGCTGTCCGGCGGTCAGAACCAGTCCGGCTCGGTCGCCTCGCTTCAGTGACAGAACCAGACTGAGCGACGTCGAGCTGCTGCAGTTACATTGTTGCTGTGACGTCGCCGCTGCTGCTGCTCCAGACAGGAAGCCGGTGGAGTCCAACCTCTGCACGCTGCGGTTTGACACGGAGAGGATCGCCTCCAGCTTCTCACCTCGCTGCGCTGCCAGCACGGCCGTCACCAGGTAGCGGCCGTCCGTCGGAGCTGTGAAGATACCTGAGAACACAGAGAGAGACACAGACTCACATTTCTGTTCATTCATTCACAGTTATTTCATTATCAGTTGGTTTTTGTGCTACTTGGGTGAAATAAGAGCCTCCATATTGGTGGAAATTCATATTAATACCTTCAGATCGGCCATTTTTGTAGAGATTAGTGAGAGATGTTTGGGTTTCTGTTCCTTTCATTTCATTTAAAAGGAAATTTAACCTTTGTGTCGTCCTCCCGGGTCAAATTGACCCCGTCTGTTTTGACTGTTCCTTCTTTCCTCCCTCCCTCTTTCCTTTCCTTCCCTTCCTCTCTCCCTCCCTCCTTCTTTCCTTCCCTCCTTCCTTCCCTTCCTCCCTCCCTCCCTCCTTCTCTCTTTCTTTCCTCTCCCCTACCTTCCTCCCTTCCTCTTTCCCTTTCTCCCTCCCTCCTTCTTTCTTCCCTCCTTTCCTTCCTCTTTTCCTTCCTCCCTCCCTCCCTCCTTCTTTCTTTCCTCCCTCCTTTCTTCCTTCCTCTCTCCCTCCCTCCTTCCTTCCTTCCTTCCTCCTCCCTCTTTTCCTTCCTTCTTCCTCCCTTCCTTCCTTCCTTCCTCCCTTCCTTCCTTCCCCCTCCCTCTTTTCCTTCCTTCTTCCTCCTTTCCTTCCTTCCTCCCTTCCTCCCTCTTTTCCTTCCTTCTTCCTCCTTTCCTTCCTCCTTCCTCCCTTGATTCCTTCCTTCCTCCCTCTTTTCCTTCCTTCTTCCTCCCTTCCTTCCTTCCTTCCTTCCTTCCTTCCTTCCTTCCTTCCTCCCTCTTTTCCTTCCTTCTTTCTTTCTTTCCTTCTTTCCTTCTTTCCTCTTTTCCTTCCTTCTTCCTTCCTTCCTTCCTCCCTCTTTTCCTTCCTTCCTTCCTTCCTTCCTTCCTCCCTTCCTTCCTTGACTCGAGGACAACAGGAGGGTTAAATCAACAGTCAGAAGCCCAAATGGACACTGAATGTCTACAGGCCTCATTTTGAGCAAAATGTATTTAAAGGTTCATCTAAAGGGCGGCTGTGGCTCAGGAGGTGAAGCGGGTCGTCTGCTAATCACAAGATCAGCGGTTTAATTCCCAGCTCCTCCAGTCTGCATGTCGATGTGTGTTTGGGCAAAATACTGAACCCTTCCTTCCTTCCCCCCTCGCTTCCTTCCTCCTTCCTCCCTTCCATCCTTCTTCCCTCCCTTCCTTCCTCCCTTCCTCTTTTCCTTTCTCCCTGACTCTCTCCTTCCTTCGTTCCCCCCTCGCTTCCTTCCTCCTTCCTCCCTTCCTTCCTTCCTCCCTTCCTCTTTTCCTTTCTCCCTCACTCTCTCCTTCCTTCCTTCTTTCCTCTCCTCCCTTCCTTCCTTCCTTCCCTCCTCCCTTCCCTCCTCCCTCCCTCCTTCCTCCCTTCCTTGACTCGAGGACAACAGGAGGGTTAAAACATGATTCATATTCAAAGTTAACCCTGAGGTGAGTCTAAAGCTGAAAAACTAGCCTGTAGGGATGAGGTTTCCATGGTAACGGTTAGAGTTAGACTTATTTAAACCTACTATATTAAACAAAACCTGAAAATAAACCCAATTTACTGAAATAAAACTGGTTTAACTGGTTATCTGCCTTTATAAAACGCTCCCTAGAGAATGATTGGCCAGTCAGGTTTAAGTATTAAACATTATTTTTATACGGCAGCCACAGATTGTGAGTTTTTAGTTACCTGTGTTGGGATCATAGTGTCCTCCGTCATTTACCAGCAACTTGTTGAATCGAATGATCCCGACCTCTCCGTGAAACGGCGTCAGAGTCAGACCAGCTGAGAATGATACTCTCTCACCTAAACACAGGAAATGCAACAATAAACTCAAACATGACAGATGTGACAGTGACAAACGGAGCAGGCTGGAAAATAAATAAACACCGGACCTGAAGCCGAAGCCGAAGCCGTGTCGGGTTTCTGTGGTGATGGTTTCTGTAGCACGGTCACATCTGCTGAGCAAAAGGAAAATGGTTTTATTTGACTCTTTAAAAAGACTTTGTTGTTATATTTAATTAAAAAAAAGAAGCATTTACCAGGAAGGAGAGGCATCCGGGTTTTCAGAGATTCAGTTGGTTTTATTGGATAAGCTGAAATACAATAAAATAAGATGTTAAAATGTGAAAATAAACGTATGAATAACTTGCACACATTCTTTTTTTGTGGACTCAGCATCAAATTTCTGCTTTTAATCCATTTTGAGAGAATATATTAGAGGATTATGGTAAAAATGTCTAAGTGGTGTAACCATAAAAACTTTGTACCAAATAATTCAACTTGCTTAAAAACAGTAAATTCTCAATAAAACACCATATCAACTAGTTTGGCATGATCTTACATTATAACTTTATATTAAATAAAGGTAATGGAATACAATTGTTCTAAATATTACATTTACTCTGGGGAATCTTTTTTTCTTTCTTTCTTTTACCTCCTACTTCTTGTTCTTTCTTTCTCTTCTTCCTATATCTTTCTTATTCTTTCCTCCTTTATTTCTTTCTTTCTTTCTCCTTTCTTTCTCTCTCCTCTTTCCTCCTTTTTTCTTTCTCCTCTTCCTCCTTAATCTTTCTTTCTCTTCTTCCTCCTTAATCTTTCTTTCTTTCTCTCTCCTCCTCTTTCCTCCTTTATTTCTTTCTCCTCTTCCTCCTTAATCTTTGTTTCTCTTCTTCCTCCTTAATCTTTCTTTCTTTCTCTCTCCTCCTCTTTCCTCCTTTCTTTCTTTCTCCTCTTCCCCCTTAATCTTTCTTTCTTTCTCTCTCCTCCTCTTTCCGCCTTTCTTTCTTTCTCTCTCCTCCTTTTTTTCTTTCTCCTCTTCCTCCTTAATCTTTCTTTCTCTTCTTCCTCCTTAATCTTTCTTTCTTTCTCTCTCCTCCTCTTTCCTCCTTTTTTTCTTTCTCTTCTTCCTCATTAATCTTTCTTTTTCTCGTCTTTCCTCCTTTCTTTCTTTATTTCTCTTCTTCCTCCTTAATCTTTCTTTCTTTCTCTCTCCTCCTCTTCCTCCTTTCTTTCTTTCTCCTCTTCCTCCTTAATCTTTCTTTCTCTTCTTCCTTTCTTTCTTTCTCCTCTTCCTCCTTAATCTTTCTTTCTCTTCTTCCTTTCTTTCTTTCTCTTCTTCCTCATTAATCTTTCTTTCTCTTCTTCCTCCTTAATATTTCTTTCTCCTCTTCCTCCTTTCTTTCTTTCTTTCTTTCTTTCTTTTTTTCTTTCTTTCTTTCTTTCTTTCTAGGTGGATAAAATATGTAATATTTATCATTCTTCTGTGGTTACACCATTTGACATTTTCAGGAGCATTCAATCTTACTTTTGGTTTTAAAAAATGGTGCAAATGTCATTTTAAATTATATATAACCAACAAAAATACTAAATGTACATCTTGCCAACCCTTATTTATCACTGACCCAGCTTCAAAACTCATAAAAACATGATTTATGTAGATATTAAAGGCTCAAAAAAGGCAACAAAAACACACCAATTCTTATTTTCATGTGATTTTACGGTAATTAAAACATACTTATGAATATTATCTTCCATCTCTGCCAAGTTTGTTCCACTCGATGCAACTAAATTCTACAAACTGCACCTTTAAATAGGCATTAATGAGGTTTGTTTACCATAAAAAGCTCCATATTTACATCTACAGTTCAGCTCACCGATGCATTAAAGATAAAAAATTGAAGATATTGTTGAATTGCTCATCTTGCCAACCCTTAGGCGTCTCTCACCTGGAGCTCCAGCAAATCCCAGAACGGGCATTATGCTGCCGTCCATCCCTTTGGGCAACTTGGACGAGGTCATCTTCCCCGGAGGACCCGCCTCGCCGGTCTCCATCACAGGTGGCGGCTGTAGTAGAGAGGTTTCCTCGGGGCCGACCGGCACTACTGCAGGGCCGTTATTTGAACTGTGAGGATGCCTCGTGTCCTCCGCAGCGACCTGAACACCTGAAAAAGGAAGACAGGGGAGTGAGTGATGAGGGTGCGGCTGCAGGTCAGAGAGAGACAGATGCAGCGGGGACAGATGTTCTGGGGTCAGATGTGTTAACAAACCAGCTGGTTACGCAAACTGTTAAACTTGACCCCGATCAATCTGTAAAAATACCTCACACATAAACAAACCTTAAATCTTTAAAGAGGAAAGCCATGATAAGACCAGTTTTCATCAAGATAACGCTCTTTTTCTACTCTAATTATATAGTTATTTCCCCCAATAACAGATGTTTCACAGAGCAGATTAAACATGTTAACACACGTATAAAGTTTATGATTCACAATGACTGCTTTCCATTATTAATGTTATTAGTACCACCTGTGTTTTTACTGCTATGACAAGTGAAAGCGTCAAAAGTCTGTTGAATTATTTTCAACTTATAATAGAAACCTTATATTTTAATTATCCTGAGAAAATGAGGATCTATAAGTCGCTCAAGAGAGAATTTGGAAACTATTTTGATAATTGAGTAATTGTTTCTGTCATTAAAAATACCAAAATAGTGGAAAAAGTCAGAATTAAATCACATTTTCATGCTTTCCAATGTGAAGATTTGCTTATATTATTTTAAACTGAATATATTTGGGTTCTGGACTATTGGTTGGACAAAATAAGACATTTAAAGACCTCATTAACTTATTTTTCCACTATTTTTTGACATTTCACAGATTAAACAATTAAATAACAATCATCAAATGAACCAATAATGAAAACACTTGTTGACTAGCAAACCAGAGAAAGAAAAAAGGGGAGTAAATCTTAAAATAAAACCTCAACGGAAGCAGAAACTGAACTCTAACCATCACAGCAGCAGCATTTATTTATCTTAAAATTAAACTCTAACTCAGCTGCTACTGGTTTTTCTTCCTTCCTTCTTTTATTTCCCATGACGCTGCACCGCACTGTCATTTTTCTTTAACATCCCAAATTGACGTCTTCACTCAGCAAGTTGCACAAAGTCTCAACCCCGACTTGTTTAACGCCACCAAATCCTGACAAACCTCAATTATACTCTACTGTATGCTGCAGTTTCACTTTAAAATGACCAATTAGGAAAACGTGTAATTGAGGTTAACAGCCGAGCAGCGACTGATCCTCTGAGGCTCGTGATTAAAGGACGTAAAAATGAGAAAATGACAGGCTGCTTCCCACTTTCCCATCATAAGCAGACCAGCTCTGAACTACATGTGCACATGAGAGCTGCATTCCTGAGACTAAACTCTGGAGTTTATCAACAAATCAACAACCCTCTCTCCTGGCTGGGGGGCAAATAGCCGGCGTTACTCTCCGGTCTGCACGGAGACAAAAAGGCTCAATCGACTCTGCTGCTGCTCCAAAAAGTTAAAAAAAGGAAAAAGCAGCAACATTTAAAAGGCATACCAGCATACCAAAAGAAAGGGCCACATGTTCAATCACCAGACAGCTTGTCCCCCCCCCCCCGACCCCCCCTTACCCCCCCGGGGGGAAAAGGGGTCATTTACTACTGACAGAGAAAACATGTGGCATTGAGGAGGGAGGGGTGGAGGGTTGGAGACTGGTGTATAACAGTAAAAGAACACAGGGGGGGGTTGAGGGGGGGAGGGGGGGGTATGTCTGCGTATATATCCGCACATGTGCTGATGTTTTACTGGTCTGCGTTTGTTAGTCGTGTCGCTCCTCGTATACAGCGAGGTATTTGGGTTATATGTGAGTCTGATTCAAGACTGAGCTCAGAGCGAGTGCTATGACGATGCATGTATGCATGTATGCACAGTGTTGGAGAGTAACTAGTTACATTATTTATCATTTAATTACAGTTACTTATGAAAATGTTGATGATTATAAAGGAGGTTACATCTGAAGTCAGACCTTTAAGATTTTACTCAGGAGGGTTTTTTTCCTCATTTTTTAATATTTAACATGTTACTGAATACATATATTGCTGTTTTTAATTCTTTGAAATCAATATTTTTTTATATTTAGTAAATAAATCATGATGTGGGCTTATTTGGAGCACCACATGAGCTTAAATGGAGTCACAGTACCATTAAACCCTCTTTATTCATCAGATATCTTTATTTTATATTCCAAAATCTACATGAACTAATGAATACATTTTCAAATGAGAGATAAATGTTGCTTTATAAGAAATGATCTCCCTTATAAATCATGTCAGTATCCATGAAAAACAGCTGGACTTAGATTTTGGTGTTTAATGGGAACATTTACCCTAACAGCTGATCTTAGATGTTAGGGAGGGAAGGAAGGAAGGAAGGAAGGAAGGAAGGAAGGAAGGAAGGAAGGAAGGGATGAAGGAGGGAAGGAAGGAAGGATGGAAGGAAGGGAGGAGAGAGGAAGGAAGGAAGAAAGAAGGAAAGGAGGGAGGAAGAAGGAAAGGAGGAAGGAAGGAAGGAAAGTAGGAAGGTATGGAGGAAGGAAGGAAAGTAGGAAGGAAGGTGGGAAAGACAGAAGGAAGGAAGGTAGGAAAGTAGGAAAGAAGGACAGAAGGAAGGAAGGTGGGAAAGAAGGAAGGAAGGGGGGAAGGAAGGATGGAAGGAAGGTGGAAGGAAGGAAGGTGGGAAGGAAGGAAGGAAGGTGGGAAGGAAGGAAGGAAGGAAGGAAGGAAGGAAGGAAGGAAGGAAGGAAGGAAGGAAGGGAAGGAAGGAAGGAATAAAGGAATGATGGACAGAAGGTAGGAAGGAAGGAAGGAAGGTAGGACAGAAGGAAGGAAGTACAGATGGAGGGAACACTTACCCTAACAGCTGATCTTAGGTCTTAGGAAGGAGGGAAGGAAGGAAGGAAGGAAGGAAGGAAGAAAAAATAAGGGAGGGAGGAATGAAGAAAGGAAGGAAAGAAGAAAGGAAAGAAGGAAGGAAGGAAAGAACTAAGAAAGGAATAAAAATAAGGGAGGAAGGAAAGAAGAAAGGAAGAAAGGAAAGAAGGGAGGAAGGAAGGAAGGACAGAAGGAGGGAACATTTACCCTAACAGCTGATCTTAGATCTTAGGAAGGAAGGAAGGAAAATAGGAAGGAAAGTTGGAAGGACAGATGGAAGGAAGGAATAAAAGGACAGAAGGAAAGAAGGAAGAAAGGAAGGTAGGGAAGGAAGGAAGGAAGGAATAAAGGACAGAAGGAAGAAAGGAAGAAAGGATAGAAGGAAGGAAGGAAGGAAGGAAGGAATAAAAGGACAGAAGGAAAGAAGGAAGAAAGGAAGGTAGGGAAGGAAGGAAGGAATAAAGGACAGAAGGAAGAAAGGAAGAAAGGATAGAAGGAAGGAAGGAAGGACGGAAGGAAGGGCAGATGGAGGGAACATTTACCCTAACAGCTGATCTTAGATCTAAGGAAGGAAGGAAGGAAGGAAGGAAGGAAGGAAGGAAGGAAGGTGGGAAGGTGGGAAGGAGGGAAGGAAGGAAAGATGAAGGGAACATTTACTCTAACAGCTGAAAACATTAGTTAGAAAATTAGAAAAGTCATCAAATGTAATAAGTTACATTACTTTGATGAAGTAATTGAAATAGTTACATTACTTATTACATTTTAAATAGAGTAACTAGTAATCTGTAACCTATTACATCTCCATAGTAACCTTCACAACTCTGTGCATGCATGAGATGAAAAAATGTTGAACTGTAAACAAATGCATCTGGATCTGCTGCCACAAATTTACATTGTTTGAATCAAAGGCATCATGGGAAGCTGCCCCCCCTTCTCTCAACCCCCCCCCCCCCCTTCTCTCAACCCCCCCCCCCCCCCCCCTCCTCATAGTTCCAGGTCACCACACTCCTGTGTCACCAGCACACATTACAAACCACATCATAATGACTGCACAACGATGCGTGTTGACTTTATGAGCCACCGCAGACCCCCCCAAAAAAACCTACTGGGCTCCTTCAGACTGTTGCTGTGTCTCAAATCACACACTTCTGTTAGTACTCCTTTGTGAAGCACATCGTATACTTACTTGTGTAGTGCACAAATTTGGACAGGTTGGTGTTGTCTCAAATCAAACTAATCATTACAGACTGTTAAATTAGCCCAATAAACCTACTGATGGCTTATATATAACAACAGTATAGTGGAGCTTAGTGTTAAAAATACATGTAGAATTTATACTTGTATAACACACCGATGTTCACTGTAGTTACAACGTCCTCAATCGCCATTTCTTGTTTTAAAAGCAGTCCCTCCCCTTCTGCTACAGAGCCAAGATGGCGACCGTTGAGGGTGAGAAATGTCCATAGTTACACACTCAACTCTTTGACTGTTTGGAGTGAAACCATCCAGGTTCTCATAGTGCAATCTGCATTTTTTTCATACTTCTCAGTGAGTGTCAAAATACAGAAGTACGAGACTTGAGACACATCATTTGTTTTTAGGAGTTAATAAATCTCAGCCTCTGAATTTTAGTGCTCATAAGAGAAAATATTGGCTGTGTCCGAAATCCCTCCCTATTTACTGTATAGTGCACTACATTTACCCTACGTCATTTTATTAGAGTGTCCAAATGCTGATGTGTAAATATCTCCACTGTATAACATTAGTGCCTTCAAATATTCCACTATTGAACGAATAAAGTAGTGTCCATGGCATCGACTTCTGCATTTTTTCATACTTCTCAGCGTGTCTCAAAATATTAAGTGTAAGTACAGAAGTGCACGATTTGAGACACAGCATTTAATTTTGGAGTCGATGAATCTATGAATTTCACTGCTCATATAAAGATAGATAAAAAAATATTGATTGCAAACAACGAGAATAACAACATACAGTGCAACACTAATTGATAATATATTTACTAATGTAATCAATATGAAATTAAATGACTCAAGTGACCATTTGCCAGTCATTCAGAGCTGCACAGGGACTAATAAAGATGTTACCACCTACAAAATAACAGGACAAAAGCACAGAAGGAACAATAAACTCTTTTAGAAAGGATCTCATGATGCAAGATTGGAACAAAGTCTATGTCGAAGATGAATGTAAATTAAGCATATGACTCATTTCTGCGGTTCATTTCGACAAAACCTGTCCTCTAGAAAGAGAAGTAGTAAGGGAGAAATCTGCTGAAAAGGCTAACTAAGGGAATGCTTGAATAAATAAATCAACTATCTAACTAACTAATCATGTGACACCTACTCTGTCAAAGGACTACAGGTAATAAAATGTGCAGCCACAGTTGCAGCTTTAGAGAAAAACACCACCGGCTTCGTTCTTCTCGAGGGGCTTTTCTGTCAAGTCCGGTCTTGTTTTTGGTTCACAGGGGTTATCAACGTTTGACCGCTGACCACAAAGTGTCAGTAAGTGGCCCTTTATCTCTCTCTCAGGAGGTCAGCGACCCGCCATTTTAAAAACCACGGAGCAATGTCAGAAGCAGGAAAGCTTTCTTATCTCGCAGCGTTCCCATAATAGAGCGTCTGCGATGCTATTTGAAGTACGCTGAGTAGAGTCAGAGTAGTCGTGTTTCAACCAAACACACGTCTTGATTTCTAAAAGATGTTTCTTATTATTTGCCCGAGGAAACACTTGTTGGTCCTTGTAATGTCTTAAGTACGTTGATACTATCTTGTCGAACAAAGTGATGATGTGCTTAAGGGATTAGGAGGAATACACATTTTACATTTGCACTCTAACAAACTTAAGTAACTTAAAACTGCATTCTATCAAAAGGCCACCAGGGGGCGACCGTTTTGGTGTCAAAAGGACTTCCGTCTCTATACAAGTCAATGGAGAATTCACCAACTTCTCACTTGATTTCTAACCTCAGTAAACGTTTTCAAAATGTGTTTATGGTCTCAATCGCTAGTTTAAAGCCTTCTTCAATGCAGTATGATGTTCATTTGGGACATTTTGGCCTCCCTGATTTTATATGTGACGATAAAGCAGGGTATGCATTAGGGCGTGGCTACGTCGTGATTGACAGGTTGATTGGTTCACAGGTTCAGGAGGGCGCCTCATGCTCCTCCTGATGCCCATATAAGTAGAATCCGTGTTTTTATTTTTCCTGGCATGCATCGGAAATTTTCAAGATGGCGCTGCCCAGATCCGAAACTATTGGCTTCCGAGCAGCAGTCCACAAACCAATGGATGACGTCACGGATGTTACGTCCATTATATATACAGTATATGGATTGCCCCCTAAAATCCGGATTATTTGGCTAGTGTGAGTGCAAGTGTACCGTGCTTGAGTATGGTACACTTCCCTGGTACGGTACGCTTGGAAGAGGTATTAGTGTATGTCTGTTCTGTACTCCCCACCTGGACACCAACAACTGCTTGTAATTATCAGTTAAAGGAGCCATATGGAGTGTTTCTCATAATAAAGCATTGTGTCTATCCCTGAGGTCTAACAAATGTGCTGGATGTGTTTCCTTCCACATAAAAAAAATGAGTAAATCTGATTTTTTTGGGGTATATTTTAGACTGCACATTGTTGTCATCCATGCTTGCTAGCTTGTAGTCTCATTCTTCTTCTTTACTGCCTTTTAGGGAGCATTGTTACATTTGCAGCTGTCAATCAGTGAAGTATCATGAAACCTGCAGCAAGAATTTGTATCACGTCGTTTCTTGGCCTTGCACGTGTGTCCTTATTTTGCACAATACAAGGGTCAATGACGTTATTTTTATTGTGTCCATGTGGTTTTAGTTAAATTTAAAGGGTTAAAATGTGAAAATAAACGTATGAATAACTTGCACACATTCTTTTTTTGTGGACCCAGCATCAAATTTCTGCTTTTAATCCATTTTGAGAGAATATATTAGAGTATTATGGTAAAAAATGTCTAAGTGGTGTAACCATAAAAACTTTGTAACAAATAATTCAACTTGCTTAAAAACAGTAAATTCTCAATAAAACACCATATCAACTAGTTTGGCATGATCTTACATTATAACTTTTATATTAAATAAAGGTAATGGAATACAATTGTTCTAAATATTACATTTCATCTGGTAACCATGGAGATCAGGAAACATTTACATTGTTTTAAATGAAGTAATTATTAGTATAAGTCCACTTAAATACACTGTAGGTGATAAAATATGTAATATGAATCATTCTTTTGTGGTGACACCATTTGACATTTTCAGGAGCATTCAGTCTTACTTTTGGTAAACAATGGTGCAAATGTCATTTCAAATGATATAAAACCAACAAAAATACTAAATGTACATTTTAACAAACCTGATGCTGCTTTTAAAACTATTTTTAAAGATATTTTTGAATTGACCCACCAACAAACTGGGGACCTAATGGGAAAAAACATGGATCCATAGTGATACTAGTGGTCAAAAGTACCTTTAATTTTTTGGGAAATTGCTTCACTTAGACTAAAAACATGTTTTAGCCAAGTTTGACATAAAACATCCAAACATTGAGCTTTCAACAGCACCTCATGGTCATCATCGGCTCAGATTGCTCTGTTTCATGGATGGTTGAAGGTTCGGAGATAAAGCCAGTAAATGGACCTCCTGTTAAGAGTGTCTCGCTGCCAAAGTCAAGAAAATAACTTTCACGCAGCTGTTTCTCAACATTCAACGGTTGAGCACAGCTGTAATGTACATCCACTGAAAATATGCAGCAAAGTACGGATGAAGTAAATAGTTTTAAGGCAAAATGAAGGCGTGGTGTTTGCACTTCCTCCATGACTTGTCAACGAGTTATAATAAATGTGAAAATCATGCCAGAGTGTCATTGTTAGTGTGTTTTAAAAAAAAGCAGTGAATATCCTTTAGTGTATGATAAATCACGGCCCTCTACCGACTCACTCATTTAAGGTTAACAACTGGGATGACATCATGGCAAACACGTTGACAAATGGGCTTTGGGACCCTCGGAGCATTTCACACTGTTTATTTCAACGGGAGAGGAGCTCAGCCGTGGAAGCTCAAACATGTGAGAGAGAATCATGATTTGGTTTTGGAGAGCAGAGGAGTGAAATAGTTAGGGGAGAACGGGGCTGGTTGTCACATCGATTAGATGTCGGCCACTAGAGGGCGCTGTTGGTACTGACAGTTTCGGAATTGTGAAAATGTAAATATCCAGCTCTTCAGTGTTTCTCTTCTAGGCTTTTACCCAATGAGTTTATAATAAAACAACCATTATTATTAAAAACTATGAAGCACGAGCAATAGTTAGGTAGGTGTTTTTCTTAGCTACGCCAAAACATGTGTTTGTTAGCTTTGCTGGTAGCAAAAAATCCTAGTTAGGGATGTTTGTCACAGTCTCTTCAGGGTTGGCTGTCACAAGTTTGATAGTGTTGTATTTAAGACCGCACCAACTGAGACAAAGACATTACCGAGACCAGAGAGTACCGAGGCCGAGACAAAAGAACCAAGACTTTTAGAGGTCGATACCGAGACAAGACCAAGACCATATATATCAAAGGAAAATCATAACAAAACATCAAAATGTGAGCCGGAGCGTGCCAGTCACTCTCACACTGACATCGGGCAGGTAGCAGCTGCAGCTTGGGGGAAATCTTTACACTACCAATGATTTGAAGTTATTAGCTGTTTTTGAGAGGGTCCTTTTTCACTCTTATCAGTAAGGCATGGACAAAAAGCCTATCAGCGGTGGTCTTGACCGGTCTCGTTAAAAAAAAACCAGAGTCTGCGCAGTCCGAGACAAGACCGAGTAAAAATGGTCTCGAGACCAAGACCGATCTCGAGTACTACAACACTACATGTTGGCATTATAAACATATATGGTGTGATATATCTAGTCCTTTCTTTTTCCTTTTAAGAGAGCAAAATGAGCAGGAATTTAGTCAGATAGACAAACAAGAGCCAAACTCCTCTAGATGTGAAGTTCAGAGAAGTCAGAGAGGTGAAAATGCACAATAGTGTTATCCTATATAAGGATTAGAAAATGCACTTATAGTCGTTTTTTTACGTGTTTATGTTTTTCTTGGTTCAGGAGATGTGTTCGGTTGTTTTATTTCAATGAAACTAACCATTTAAAATTCATTTCTAAGATTGTCTACGTTTCAGATGTTTCCTTATTAAAATAACACAGGGACAACCAACCCCAAAGTGTGTGACGGCCAACCTCACGATGGGGATGGTTGTCACAAATGCTCATATTTGATGGTCTACATCAGCTTAAAGAGACAAAGACGACTACCCATTACCTACCTGACACTTTAGGCTAACATTACCAATTAACCCTCCTGTTGTCCTCAGGTCGAGGAAGGACAGGAGGAAGGAAGGAAGGAAGGAAGGAAGGGAGGAAGGAAAGAAGGGAGGAAAGAAGGAAGGAAGGAAGGAAGGAAGGAAGGGAGGAAAGAAGGAATGAGGAAGGACAGGAGTGAGGAGGGAGGGAGGGAGGAAAAGAGGAAGGAAGTAAGGAGAGAAGGAAGGGAGGAAGGAAATGAGGAAGGAAGGTAAGAAGGAAGTGAGGAAAGACGGAAGGAAAGGTGGAAGGAGGGACAGGAGGAAGGAAAGAAGGAAGTAGGGAGGGAGGAAAAGAGGAAGGAAGTAAGGAGAGAAGGAAGGAAGGAAGTGAGGAAGTGAGGAAAGACATATGAAAGGAGGAGGGAGCAAAGAAAGAGGGAAGGAGGGGAAGAACGAAGGAAAAATTAAAGAAAGAGGGAGGAAGGAAAGAAGGAACAGTCAAAAGAGATGGGGTCAATTTGACCCGGGAGGACGACAGGAGGGTTAAAAGGGAATCTATTCAGGATACAGTTAAAGGGGAATTCCAAAGGAAAGTAAAGAAGTGTGACCATCAACCCCGTTCTCCCCTACTACTGCTGCTGCAGAGGGCTGAAAGAGAGAGACGGGAAAACAAAGAGTGATATAAAAATAAACGTTGATCCAGTAGCACCTAATCTGCACTCGCTGGAGGTCTTGGCTCTGAAATGAAAGACGCCCTATGAGTGGTCCCCATGTGATCGTTGATAAGCTGGGTGCAGATCATTTTTTCCGGTCTCTTCAAGATAAGCGTGGATGGAGGGAGACAATCGGATGAGACAAGCTGGCAGCGTGAAAGACGAACACGGAGCCAAGTACGCATCATAAGTGGTCAAACATTGTTCCTAAAAAAAACCCTAAAAAAACATCACTGAGCAAGAGTGGAAATCATGAATAAGTGAACTCCCACTCGTTAAACTTACCAAATGACAGGGTGATGAATTATTTGCCATGGGTGGGATGGGTGGGCACTATTTTTCCAATCGTCGCTGACATACATATTTGGCATAAATGAGACGACCGACACCTCAGAAGTGGACGCATGAATCAACAGAACTTAGAAAAGTGTCCGATGTCACCGTGAAAGCAGCGGAGCGGATCATATTCTGCATCACCTGGTCCTCATAAACCGGTGACTGCAGCCACAAGAGGAAGAGACCCGGCTTGTAAACATCATGGGCGTGCTTCTAAAAGTTCACATTTACAACTTCGAGAGAGTCGGTGAAGTCCAGCTGGGTCTCACAGGCGTCGTTAAAAAGGGCAAAACTGTGCACTGACATGAAATGAATCCGTATACTCCTCAGATATACTTACAAGCAGAAAAGTGAAATCACAGTAACACGCCGAATTAACCCTCCTGTTGTCCTCGAGTCAAGGAAGGAAGGGAGGAAGGAGGGAGGAAAGGAAGGAGGAAGGAAGAAAGGAAAGATGGAAGGAAGGAAGGAAAGAGGGAAGGAAGGAGGGAAGGAAGGAAGGAAGGTAGGAGGGAGGGAGGACAGAAGGAAGGAGGGAGGGAGGGAGAAAGGAAAAGAGGAAGGGAGGAAGGAAGGAAAGAAGGACAGAGGAAAGAAGGAAGGGAGGAAGGAAGGAAGGAAGGAAGGAAGGAAAGGAGGGAGGAAGGGAAGAAAGGAAAAAAGGAAAGGAGGAAGGAAAGGAAAGGAAAGAAGGAAGGAAGGAAGAAAGGAAGGAAGGAAGGAAGAAAGGGGGATGGAGGAAGAAAAGAAGGAAGGGAGGAACGAGAGAGGAAGGAAAGAAAGAGAGAAGGAGGGAGGAAGGACAGACGGAAGGAAGGAAAGAAGGAAGGAAGGGAGGAAAGAAGGAAGGAAAGGAGGAAGGAAAGGAAGGAAGGAAGGAAGAAAGGGGGATGGAGGAAGAAAAGAAGGAAGGGAGGAACGAGAGAGGAAGGAAAGAAAGAGAGAAGGAGGGAGGAAGGACAGAAGGAAGGAAGGAATGAAGGAAGGAAGGAAGGAAGGAAGGAAGGAGGAAAGAAAGAACAGTCAAAACAGACGGAGTCAATTTGACCCGGGAGGACGATACGAAGGTTAATGATAAACCGCAACAGATCCACATGTGTACATCCAAGAAACCCAAAATATACACTTCATGTATTTGGACACTTGGATGCACACACACACACACACACACACACACACACACACACACACACACACACACACACACACACACACACACACACACACACACACACATTAAAAAAAAAACGCCTGATGAGCAATACTCCTTTAAAGCCAAAAAGCATTGCTCATCATAAACGGGGGTCTATAAAATTCTAACATGTGTCTTCAATTACCTTTCCCCTCCTTTAATTGAGTGCATGGTAAAATAAAAGTCCAAAAATCCTCTCATCACTCTGACACTGAAAAACAATCAAATATTGACATATCTCATACACAGCCAGAATTTGAGCAACAAACGGGATCATGTCCAGCTGATGATCTAAATGGGGAATATTTACATGTTATTTCATGGCAACCTCGAGCTTCTAACTGGTGCGGACTATAAATCAAGTTTCTACCTGATATACAGAGCTGTGCAAAAGTCTCAAGCCACCACTTGCTTTTTTGTTTTGGTAACATTTTAATGACCATCCATGTTTATTTAGGAATGTGTACACAAAATCTAAAAAAGAGTCAGTATTTAGTCTCACCTCTCTTGGCGCTAAGCACATCTTGAGCTCTTTTAAGGAGACTATACTGAAGTTTTCTGAAGTAATCTTCGGGTATATTATCGGGTGGGAACGTGCAATATGTGTACTTATGTATTTATTGATGCAACAGGTAGCATTGCATCATTTATTATTGTGCAAATGTGCAACTTTACTTTTACTATCTTTGTTCTTTTTAACTATGGCGGCAGCTGTCTCAGCACTCAGACTCCAAGACAAATTTCCCTTCAGGGACAATAAAGTATCTATCTATCTATCTATCTATCTATCTATCTATCTATCTATCTATCTATCTATCTATCTATCTATCTATCCATCTATCCATCTATCTATCCATCCATCCATCTATCCATCCATCCATCCATCCATCCATCCATCCATCCATCCATCTATCTATCCATCTATCTATCTATCTATCTATCTATCTATCTATCTATCTATCTATCTATCTATCTATCTATCTATCTATCTATACCAGGCTTCTTTCAGCACCTCTCAGAGTTCTTCTTTAGATTTAGGGTGTCTTTTATTTATTTCTCTGTCCAGGTGACGCCATACTGCCTTTATAATATTCAGGTCTGGACTCTGTGGAGGCCATTGTAAGTGTAAGGGGAGGTCACACTATATATACACTTGCCACTTTAGCCAATAGAAGCTGTTTTTTTTAATAATGCATACACATTTCCTGTATTTTCTGGTTGTATTCTAATAAAGACACTCAGAAATGATTATATATGTTCATTATATCATTGCTGAAACATCAAGTCTAATGGTAGACTTTTGCACGGTGCTGTAAATCTGGGGGGAGATGGTTTAACCTTTGTGTCGTCCTCCCGGGTCAAATAGACCCCGTCTGTTTTGACTGTTCCTTCTTTCCTCCCTCCCTCCTTATTTCTTTCTTTCCTTCCTCTCTCTTTCCTCCCTTCCTTCTTTTCTTCCTCCATCCCCCTTTCTTCCTTCCTTCTGTCCTTCCTTACTCCCTCTCTCCTTCTCTCATTCCCTCCTTCCTTCTCTCTTTCTTTCTTCCCCCCTATCTTCCTCCCTTCCTTCTTTCCTTTCCTCCTTCTTCCTGTCCCTCCTTCCTTCCCTCCTTCCTTGCTCCCTCCTTTCCTTCCTTCTTCCTCCCTTCCTTCCTTCCTCCCTCTCTCCTTCTTTCATTCCCTCCTTCCTTCTCTCTTTCTTTCCTCCCCCTATCTTCCTCCCTTCCTTCTTTCCTTTCCTCCTTCCCTCCTCCTTCCTTCTTCCTCCTTTCCTTCCTTCCTCCCTCCCTCCTTTTTCTTCCTTCTTCCTCCCTTCCTTCCTTCCTTCTTCCCTCCTTTCCTTCCTTCTTCCTCCTTTCCTTCCTTCCTCCCTCCCTCCTTTTTCTTCCTTCTTCCTCCCTTCTTTTCATCTTCCTCCCTTCCTTCCTTGACTCGAGGACAACAGGAGGGTTAAATCACTCTATCATGGGATCAAGAACTCATTCACACCTTAAAAAGACATAAAAGGGTCTTTAACTCTCCTACATTACCTTTCTTCCCAGGAGAGCTTTCCGTTAGCACCTCGAGGTCTTTGGTGACGTCAGAAATATGGTTCTGGAGCTTCTGACATGTTCCCTTCAGTCCGCCGATATCTCGCGCATGAGCTCTCACCGTGCCGTTCAGCTGGTTGACGCAAGTCCACAACCCGCTCACGTGTTTGTTCAGACCTTCTTTGATCCTCTGGAGGCTTCCCGAGATGGGATCCAGCTTGCCGCACAAACTTTCGACACTGACAATGCGGCTGTCGATGTGGGCGATCTCCTTCTCCACGTCCTGCGTTTTCTCCCTGCAGTGGTCGGCCTCTCGTTTCACCTCGCGGCCCAGCTCGTCCAGCCGTCGTCTCAGCTCCTCCTGATGAGTCCTGTGAAGCTCCGAAAGGTCCTTGGCCTCCTGCTCGGCTCCTGCGTTGACTTGAGCCTCGGTGGAGTTGAGGCTCTGGTGGAGTACGTCTGATATCGAGTCCTCTAACGTGCCAACACGCCCTTCCAAGAAGCTCAAATCACCATGTACGCTCTCAATGCGGGCGCTATAATTGAGGAGTTGACCCTCCATTGCTCCGAGGTTATCTAACTGGGATTTTAGACCAGTCTCCATAGCGTCTACAGCAGTTTTGCAGCTCTGGAAGTCCTGTTGGAGGTTTTCTACAACAGTCAAATTGGCCTTACACTCCTTTGAGCACAGCTGATCCAGGGCTTTGAATCTATCCTCCAGAGTTTTAAAAGAGTCTTTAACAGATGTCACTTCACTCTGCAGAGTTTGCTGGCTCTCAGATGCAGAGTTGGTGCTTGTATCTACTAGCAAGGTGGTGAATTTGTCTTCGATTAAGGCCAGCTTGTCCTCTAGAGTCTCCTTCAGGTTTTTGATGGCCTCTGCCCGCTCTCTATTCAGCCTTTCCTCCATTGAGAGGCACTGCCCTGCCACTGTCCCCTCAGATAAGTTCATGCGGCTCTCTAAATTCTCCACACGAACCAGAACCGAGGCAAACTTTTCTGTATTAACCAGCTTGGTCTTGAGGTTCTGGATCTCGTTGCGGAGGTCACTTTCTTTAGAGTCCATGAGCTCGGCCAGGCTGAGGTAGTTGGCTTCTTGACCCTCACATTGCTCCCGAACAGACAGGATTTTATAATCACATGAGCTCTTCAGATCTGCCAGTTTGATATCCATACCCTCCATCATCTCTTCCCTCACAGCGCGGATCTGCTGGTCCACGTAGGCGCGTAGGTCCGGATCGCTGGCTGGGGGAAGAGGAGCCTCCGTGGCCATCGGGGTCTGAGCAGCCTCCATTAACAGATGAATTTGTCCATCGTGACTGTTGACACGACCCAGCAGGTCCTTCAGGGTGTTGCCCTTGGCCTCCAGATCGTCTGTGACCTGGCTGATCTTGTTGATGACCTCGTCTATCTGCGTTCTCTCATGATCCAGAGACAGGTCCTGCAGCTGGATGGTTTCAGGCTCTGCGCCCCGAGCACTGACCGGCTGTCTGACGGTATTCAGGAGCGTAACCAGCATTTTACTGGCATCCTCCTGGAAATCTAGTCTCAGATTTGAAGACATGTCTGTCATTCTTGCCTGCATGTCAAGGACCATCTGGGAGAGTCGTTGCACCTCCTCCTCCAGGTGTTGTCCACTTTGAGATCCTCTGTGACCCCCGTGTGGTCTGTGACCTGTGTGACCACCAAATTGCCCTCCTCCTCCTCTCCATGGATGGTGTCTTTGGTTGTCTGTCCGCTCCTCTGGACCTACAGCAAAGAACAGCAGAAACAGGAACCAGGACACCTTTTTCAATTACATTTCCCAGCAGTCAAATAATCGTTAAATCTACATCCACACAGTTTTAATCATCTCTTTCACCTTGTTGGACTGGAATACGTCCAGAAACAGGAAAAGGTGCTTGGGGCAAACGGTCCACTTGGATTATTCTCATGTCTTTCACCTCCATGCAGTTGTAGCCCTGGTAACCCGGGCAACACTTCCACTGCAGCTCTGTCACAGTCTTGTAGGCAATCTTGTATGTCGGCTTAAAGTGTGTGCGGTATCTGGAAACATTCACCACATAAGAACACGAATAAACTCAGATTTGTTATTGTGTTTATTAGATGCTAGATCTAGTTATATTTTTCTCAGGAATACAACACAAACGTGGACTCACAGCTCAATAAAATCTGTTTGTTGACAATTAAAGTCTAGATAAACAAGCACACATTTGCAATTCATTAATTAATCATGCAGTTGGCGGGAAACGGCTCCAGATATTTCCACCGCTTCCATTCATGAGCACACAGTTGGCCCACAGACCCCCCCGCCCCGCCACACAGTGATTAACTGCATGTCACAAGTGTGTTTGTTGCTCAATGCAAACTGAAGCAAAAACAAAGACAAATGCTAATGTCTGTCCATGTTTGCTGTTCATGAAGATTCAACACAGATGTCTGAATAATCCCACCCCAGTGCTCAGAAGTCATGCTTTTAAGTAGTTTCGAGTTTTATTTGTAGTTCCCATTAAGAGCTATTCATCACAACAACATGACAAAGCAAAGTAAATAACAGCATTGAAATATGGCACATTCACTAATGCCACATGTTCATCCTGAAAGTTGTTTTTGTCTTAAGAGAAACCAAATATAGGATCTGTATAATGATAGTAAACTAAGAGCAGAACACAGAACACATCATTATAAAAATATAACAATAAAAACTAAATCATACATGTGACGCAAACCTTCCCCAGGCCAAGAAAAATTACACATCACAACTGTGCCAATGCAAACTGTATGCCAATATTTATTGCTTCACATGGTTAAAAATACTTAAAGAATAGCCGTCCTCCACCCAGTTCCCCGGACTCCTGGGAAACTTACATCACTTGTTGCGCACAGTTTGGCAGCTCCGGTGGACACGGTGAAGACTCCGGCTGCACAAAACTCTCAGTGCCTCCCACGACGGCACAGCTCACGTTCTTGTGCACAACGTAGGCGCACCAGTTCCTGCAGGAAACCACCGGTTAATCACTCCAGATGTGTGCTTACAGTCTATTAAATCATTGCTTACTTTACTCAGAAATTAAACAATTTTACGCACAGGAGATGAGGAGAAATGACAGCTTACTCACTTATTTCTTTGCCGTGTTTCGGGGCCAGAATACGCGTTGCCCTGAAACATGTTATACTGGAAGGGTGACGCACTGATGAGAGGAAAAGTTGTAATAAAAATGAGAAATGATAATCCGCAGTGTACGCTCTCCATGGCTGAAATAATAATAATAATGATGATAATAAAAAATAAGTTTTTAATGAGTAGTCCAGTCCTGTGGTCCAGTGATCAGTGAAGGCACCGCCAGCTCTCTCTCTATCTCTCTCTCTGGTGCGCAGACCTCAACAAGCTCCTTGCAGCGTCCTTGGATGTGACGTTTCGGGACCCCCTCCAATACTGACAGATGCTTTTTTTTTTCTCCCCCTCCCGTTTGCTCAGATGTAACACACACACACAAAGCTTTAATGCACCTCATTTCCAGGCAGCATACCAAAACATAACGTCGTTGTCCTACATAATTTCCGAACGCCTACATTTGGATAATGATTGTTTCGAAAAGGCACCGTAATTATCGCGTGCGTAAAATGCGCGCTCCAGTTCTTGACTATGGTTTTATATTTTCACGTGTATATAGAAATAAAGACACAATCAAACGTAAAAACTTGGCAAAAATGTATTTCATACATGAATATATACATATTTTTTTGTGATGTACCATCCTATTACAAGCGTGTTAAAATAAGTCTGCACATAAAACAATGATTGCAACAACCCGAATATTCCTGAAGTAAAAAAAATAATAATAGTAAAATAAAATTTGAACTTTGTACTCAAACAATCAATTTCATTTATTGTTCATCTGCCTTGTTCTCTTTGGAGTAATGCCAGATGGCTCAGCAGCACTCTCAGCACCCCTCTTCGCTGGTTTCGTGTGCATTGATGCTGGAAGGAGAAAACACACCAGTAAGAAATCAACAATACTACAATAAAAAAATTTAAAAAACAATAAAAAAGTGGGCTCTTTCCTGAGTCTCAGGACAACAAACTTACCAAGTTGTCTCTCAATCTGCTCTAGATGCTTCTCTTTCTCCTTCATTTCTCGTTGCTTGTTCTGCATGTCAGGAGATGTCAGTGCTTTCCTGTGTTCCTCACGGTCCATGTGTGCATCCTCTTTGCTCTTCAGAACCGACTTGTACTTATTGAGCATTTCTGAAAAACAACAACAACAACAACAAAAAAAGAGAGAAATTAACACACAAACTCACTCAGATTACAAAAAAATAACTTTAAAAAAAGTATGAGAGATGTCACCTATTTGTTTATTCAGGTCGTGGTACTCCTGTGGGAGAGGAGCTGCAAACACTTGTAAATCTCGAATTGGTGGAGCTTTGTTCTGTGCGCCTCCGAACATGCCCTGGCCACTGATCATGTCCCCCTGTCTGGTCAGGATGGTGGGACACGGCATTTTGTTCTGTACCACCTGGAAGCACACAGCACATTTAAGCACAATAAAGGACCAGTTAATTCATTGCACGGCTCCGACAGCGAGCATCACTCACCGCCCTTCTGTAGTGGTTTGCAGAGTCCAGGTCATCAATGAGGATGGTATCTCTGAGGATGTTTTTAAACACTGCAAAGAGAACATAACCAGGAAACTTTCAGACTTTTGTAAAACTTTCATATCTAATCTTTTTCTACGTCTAAAATCATGCAAAAGAGATTTAACCCTCCTGTAGTCCTAGAGTCAAGGAAGGAAGGGAGGAAGAAGGAAGGAAAGGAGGGAGGAAGGAAGGGAGGAAGGAAAGGAAGAAGGATGGAAGGAATGGAGGAAGAAGGAAGGAAAGGAGGGAGGAAGGAAGGAGGAAGGGAGGAGGGAAGGAAAGAAGGATCGAGGAAAGAAAGAAGGAAGGGAGGAAGGAAGAAAGAGAGAAGGTGGGAGGGAGGAAAGGAAAGAAGGAAGGGAGGAAGGAAAGGAAGAAGGATGGAGGGAAGGGAGGAAGAAGGAAGGAAAGGAGGGAGGGAGGGAGGAAGGAAGGAGGAAGGAAAGGAAGGAGGAAGGAAGGAGGGAAGGAAGGAAAGGAGGGAGGGAGAAAGGAAAAGAGGAAGGAAGGAGGGAAGGAAAGAAGGATAAAGGAAAGAAAGAAGGAAGGGAGGATGGAAGAAAGGGGGATGGCGGAAGGAAAGGGGGAAAGAGAGAGGAAGGAAAGAAAGAGAGAAGGAAGGAGGAAGGACAGACGGAAGGAAGGAAGGGAGGAAAGAAGGAACAGTCAAAACAGACGGGGTCAATTTGACCCGGGAGGACGACACGAAGGTTAAGAGCTTATTTTTAGGTAACAATTAATGTACTTTATAAATTCATGTTTCACTATGTAAGAGTTGGACAAAGGAAGATTAGCAGCCTAAATCAAAAAATAATATAGAAGGAACCAAGTTTTACCCCATAAAGTTGCAGAAAAGCCACTTTAAATATATTTTCTATTGTTTTCTTATCGTCAACCAACAGTGATTTGATTTACTCACATGTACTGTTTGCATCCAGAGCTTTATGTGTTATATTCCTCTGTGGCGTAGATCGTTTTTGAACTTTTAGACTTCAAAAAACTCTAAAACACTGACTCAACAAAAGCACCAAAGCTGTACCCATGACTAAATCTACATCTTCTATGTTCATCACAGTCAGACTGTCTTGTGGGCATTTTATTTACTCACTTTTCTAAGTTCTAAATACATGTTTATTTTCTTTCTTTCTCTTCTTTTTATTGTGCTTTGCTAAGTTGTCGACCAGCCTGGGAACTACAGATGAAAACGAGCTTCTTGGATAACTCTGACACATTAACATAGTGAATTAAAATGTTGATTGATGTTTACAGTCCCTGCCAAATAAATCTCACATAAAATAAAACTCTGTTGTTATTCAAAAACTGTTAAAAGTACGTCAGTGAGCCACACAGATAAAGACAAGCATGTGCAGTCTTACACAGAACTACTCTCTGGAGACTCAAAATGTGATCAGTTATTGGTCTTTGGAGCCGTTTTTAAACAAACTAACCTACCCAAACGTACCCAAACTCAGTTATAAGATGTATCAGACTTTAGATAAACACAAAACTTGTAAGTTAAGACACATTCTCATTGTTGGTTTGATTCTGCAAGAGTATGTTGACAATAAGAAAAATACAGGAAATCACCAGCCGTGTCTTTAATATGGTGAAAGAGGTCTAATTTCTGCTCCAGTGGCATTGCCTCCGCAGAGGAACCCCCCCTCAAACCCCCTCCTACCCCTGTGAGCCTGGATTCCAGGTGGAACCATTTACCCAAAATCCCGACAGGAGCGGCGGGGGCACGAAATAAAGACCCGAAACAACAGTAAACACAAAGAGCTGGGAAGCCTCCGGGAGGAAAAAAACCACAGACGTTTTTTGGACTTCTCCAATAAATTTGCAATAAACCATCAAATCATCAACGTTACACTGAGAACAGGAAATGAACCGAAGGAAGCTCACCGATTTCACAGCTTTCCTTTTCTTGGGGGTAAATCAGGAGGTCTTTGGCGAACATCGGGTTCCCAGGAGGATTAAAGACCATGCGGCCATTTTTCATGTGTGGCAGCGGCCTGCAAGCAATTCAAATCATAGCAGAGAGACTGTAGAGATGCTGTAAAGTCCTTCTACACCTTTAATGTCAATGACTATATATCAGTGTTTTTGGAAGATTTAGCTAATCTAAAAGTAACATATACTTGACATCTTTTCATGCATTCATTTCTGCACAGTAACCCCTTTGACTCCACCGGGAGCGTGACAGCAGTGGAGCGGAGCATAGTCTGGGAAAGCAATCCGCCTTTTAAATTAAGTTGCACTGTTGATACAGTAATTACAGCAGCCCAATCAAAATCTGAAGGAATGCCTTGAGGCTACCGTAATTGATGTAGTAGCAGCCCGATCTAGTTGACTTGCTTCAATTTAGTTGATCTGGTCATTTTCTCTGTTTTTTATGCTTTTATTGTAGGTCAGTAGTCTACGTAGATATTTGGTGTCTTTGTTTTATTCGTGTTTGTTCCTGAAATACGATCAGGAGTCTGCACAGTTATGGCTAAAAAGGTCTAACCAGGCGGGGAGTTCCGGTCCTCTGCAATGAGGCCAACGCAGAAGTAACTTAAAACTGCATTCTATCAAAAGGCCACCAGGGGGCGACCGTTTTGGTGTCAAAAGGACTTCCGTCTCTATACAAGTCAATGGAGAATTCACCAACTTCTCACTTGATTTCTAACCTCAGTAAACGTTTTCAAAATGTGTTTATGGTCTCAATCGCTAGTTTAAAGCCTTCTTCAATGCAGTATGATGTTCATTTGGGACATTTTGGCCTCCCTGATTTTATATGTGACGATAAAGCAGGGTATGCATTAGGGCGTGGCTACGTCGTGATTGACAGGTTGATTGGTTCACAGGTTCAGGAGGGAGCCTCATGCTCCTCCTGATGCCCATATAAGTAGAATCCATGTTTTTCTTTTACCCAGCATGCACCGGAAATTTTCAAGATGGCGCTGCCCAGATCCGAAACTATTGGCTTCCAAGCAGCAGTCCACAAACCAATGGGTGACGTCACGGATGTTACGTCCATTTTATATACAGTCTATGGGTCTAACACAGAATTGGGTTAATTTATATTTAACCTTAGGTCTGTAGACAGTCAAACGAGACGGGGTTAGTTATACCATCTTGTGTAAGAAGGAGCTGCTCCATGATCTTTAAATCACTGTTGCTGCTTAGTTTTAGAAGGATTTAAACACATAGGAAACTAATCAGGTACCAACAATGAAAGATAAGAACGAGTTATTTGACTTGTTGAATGTAACTACAGCTTTGAACAGTTTTTAACACTTCTCACTGACACAGGAGACGTACGTACCTGTTGCCTGAATTCACAAACACGCTGTCGAGTGGCATGACTTTCTGCCTGCCCTGCGTTTCTCTGTAGATTATCTGCGCTGCTTCTGTCGTTCTGGTAATGACGCAATCAATGTAACCCCTGATGTGCCAGGAAATTACCCGAGCGGCATCGTCATCCTGCACAAAGGCCAGGTGGCCAACCTGCATTAAAAAAAGGTAAAGAGTCAAACACACAGCAGTCTCTTCTGGTTTAAACTGTTTGAGACGCAGTTTGCAAGGATACGTTTGTTCCTTAAACTTCAAATTCAAACTCGACATCTGTTTATTGTCATATTTTAACAGTAGGTTTCTGCAAGGCCTAATGAAAGAATGTTTCTCAGGGATCAAAGTGAAAAAAGAAAGAAAGAAATGGAGCTACTGTTCAGCAGCCTCATAGTTTCCTTTCCCCACTTAAATCTATCACACATTAGCCTGAAACACTGATGACATCACTGATGACATCACTGATGACATCAGCGTGTAGAATGTTCTTTCCTGAAATGACACATCTGCTTTTTAAGGCAATAAACCAACAGAAAAGCCCCACTTATCTAAGACATTACCTTTCCCAGTACATCCTTCCCCTTGAACTGGTTGGGAATGGAGCAGATTCTTCTGTTCGTATGACTCCTTTTCATTTCAGGTGTCTTCTCGTTTATCAGTCTGTCGATACTTTGCATCTGCGAGGAATTATAAATATGCAAATAAGATCCCCCAAATATATAAATATATATATAGACTGGATTGTAATTTCTACTTAAACTTACATTTACAGGCTGTGGTATGTTCATGTTCAGGATCAGCTGATTTCTGAGGTCAGCCTCTTTACTGCTTGCATCCTGGAGTTGAGCTGGACGGGAGGAATAGATTTCCAATCAGAGATCATTTCCAACAATCAAAAAAACAAAACAAAATGATGGCATGCATGTATTGTTTTTTAAAAAGCAGATGAAATCCTACCGGTCAGTTCCTGAAGGAGTTCTCTGTATGTGTTGTAGTATTCTCTCTGGGAAGCCAGTTCTTCAGTGAGTGCATGCTTCTTGATGGACAGCTCAGCCATTATCCGCTGGTTTGATGAGTCTAAAAAGGAAAACGTTTTTTTTTTTTTTAAAGAAAGAAAGAAAAAAAGACAGTTACCAGGCAGAAGTTATGTCACACAAATTGGAAACAAACACATTTTCTGATTTATCTACTCGACCACTGCAAACTGTTTTGATTTTAGTTGCTCAATTTGAGACATTTCAGCCACCAACCCCATAAAATGTCTGTATTTTGTTAAAAGAATGACATAAGAAAATGTAACAGGAATAAAACCAAGACTATCTGCATGGCCGGGAAGCTCTAAGAGTAAGTGAGAATATACTATTTAGTAATTCTGGCAAACGGACTCTTTAAATAGTGATGTAATCAAAGATAAAATATAAAATACTTTCAACTCTTGCACAATGAAAACATCTCAACACTTAGTTAAATACTGTATTATGGAGATTATGTCTCAAATTAATGCACTAACTTTAGCGGAGCAACTGTGTGAATGAAAAAAAAGAAAAGTTATATTTATATATATCCTACCATTGTAAAAATGGAAAGGGAGCTTAAAAGGAGCGAGGGCCGTTGAGACTTCGGGTGTGAAGAGCAGGATGTATAAACTGTTGTCCTCGCCGGGGCTTTCCTGCATGATGGCCAGCCTCTGTGGACGATAAATACACAATCATCACGATACGATGATGTACGATATGAATGGAAACCTTTCAACGCCTAAATAAGGGTGTATGATGTGTGCTGTAGATGTAATGGTGACTCACAGGGATGTTGATCTTTCCTTTCTTCAGGCAGAATTGAACTTTGTTGGTTTTGCCCTCAAACAAAGGGAGACTTTTGTTCCTGTCGTCATCAGGACTCTTTATAAAAATCACCACCTTCCCCTCCAGGTCCTGCCCCGCTGTGTTACCATATGAATCCTGGAATCAAGTCCGTCAGGTTATATATCAGTCCATAAACAGCCACCCTTCACATTTAAAATGAACTTACGGCTGTTTCTGCTCTCTCACCGTTATCCTCAGAGTCATGTTCTCCACTAAGGTTCGGTTGGCTATGTCTTTAGTGTAGGAAACAACCGGGGCTGGAAGCTCGAAGTCAGGTCCCAGTTTGACAGGTTGATTGGCCCCAACATGTATAGTGATCTAAAGTGACAGGAAACGGAGCGGTAGTGGTTAGTGAGTCGGGATTCAGACCCACATGAAAAACTACTTTCTACTAAAACAGAAATAAAGGACAGCCATGTGAAAACCATCTCCATGTATATATATATATATATATTTGTTTTCTTTCAAATTCAAATTCAAATTCAAATTCAAATTCAAAAACACTTTATTTGTCCCCGAGGGGCAATTTAAAGACATGAGGAGCAGCATCATTAAAAAAGGACGAACAACATCAACAACATAAAATCATATAAAGTGCTATAGTCAGTATTTTCAGTGGCCGTCACTTCTTCTTAACATCCATTGGTCAGTGTATCTGCAAACTTCTTTTATGTACAAATGTAATGACTTTTAAGACCTTTGTAATACCTCTTTATGTTAAAAAATAATACAATTGCTGCTGCAAAACAATACAATAAATGTACACAGTTATGATTTCTATTGAAATTGAGAAAGAGGCGAGAAAAATAGGCAATGCAATAACAAATATTAATATTGCTTGTCAAACACATAGTGGAGGAAGTATTTAGAGCAGCACACAGCATAAAAACACTAATGGCACTTCAGTAATAGTATGCATTAACATGTTGTAAGAACTCATGTGCAACAGTCATATATATAATATATAATGAGACATATAATAATGCAAAAGCAGGATTTTACTGCTGTGGTGGACTGAAATGGAGCTAATTTTCAAGTCATTTATATATATATGACTGCAACTAATGATTAGTTTCATTATAGTTCCAACTGTTGGTTATTTTTTACTTTAATTAATAAGTTGATTGTTTGGTTTATATAAAATAATCAGAAAATTTAGCAAAACTGAGCAAATATAATTACGCTCAAATCAAAGTTAATGCCTTAACTCCTACAGTTCAAGACATTTCAACACATTTTTAAAACCTCATAATCTCATAAACTGAATTTAATACATTTTAAGACTTTTTAACCCTTTCATGCATGGAGGTCACTACAGTGTATAGCTGTTTAAAAGTTGGTTTTCTCTATATAAGCCTGCAATTTTGGGCAATGCTGCATATAGTCCACTCTAATGGAAGCTATTGCATCATCCCATACAAAAAATGTTTGTTTTACATCCCTAAGAATGTAAAAAAACACTTGACTGAGTTTATCATAATTCATGCATGAAAGGGTTAAGGATCCGAGGGGAACCTGATTGGTTTTATTTATTTATCCTACTGACTTTGGAGCTCCCTCTACCTTTCCTCTAGCGCCACCATGAGGTTCAAATTTGCAGTTTTGAGTGAAATGTTATTAGATGGATTGCCATGAAGTTTGGCTCGTGCATTCATGATGAGTTGTTCCATTATGTCTTATTCCAATATCACAAAACTAATAGCATGGCTTAAGTCTTAAGTTTAAAAAGTGAAGGTGTCTGGATGTAACTTTATTTTTAAACCAACCTGATCACTGTACAGGACGTTTTCTGTGTCAACAAGCAGAGAGAACTGCATGACGTAGTCTCCAGCTTTCTCTGGGATTTCTTTATCTCTGCAATGTTACACAAAAAACAACAATATTTACAATATTTTATTGCAGCAACTCAGACAGAACAGAATATAAATAGGATGTGAAAGTTTTTTTTTTTTTTTTACCTGAAGTGAAAACGGTCCTTCTTTTCATTCGCTCTCGGTTTACTCGGTTTCAGTTCAGGAACCTAGAAAAGAAAATAGCAGAAAACTAAAAGTAACTAAGAACTTTTTTCAGTTTTTAGACAAACGTTTAACCTTCGTGTCGTCCTCCCGGGTCAAATTGACCCCGTCTGATTTGACTGTTCCTTCTTTCCTCCCTTACTTCCTTCCGTCTGTCCTTCCTCCCTCCCTCCTTCTCTCTTTCTTTCCTTCCTGTCTCTTTCCTCCCTTCCTTCCTCCATCCCCCTTTCTTCCTTCCTTCCTTTCCTTCTTCCCTTCCTTCTTTCCTCCCTCCCTCCAACCTTCTCTCTTTCTTTCCTCCCCCCTACCTTCCTCCCTTCCCCTGTCCTTCTTTCCTTCCTTCCTCCGTTCCTCTTTTCCTTTCTCCCTCCCTCCTTTCCTTCCTTCTTCCTCCTTTCTTTCCTTCTTCCTCCCTTCTTTCCTTCCTTCCTCATTTCTTTCCTTCTTCCTCCATTCCTTCCTTCATCCATCCTTTCCTTCCGTCTTCCTTCCTTCCTCCCTCCTTTCCTTCCTTCTTCCTCCCTTCCTTCCTTCCTCCCTCCTTTCTTTCCTTATTCCTCCCTTCCTTCCTTGACTCGAGGACAACAGGAGGGTTAACAAAAAAACCCCTCATTACTTTCTTTCTGTCTATTATCTCTAAACTCACCGTTATTGGAGGCATTCCTCCTGATGGCGTTCCCATCCACAGGAACATGGAGGCGGCGGCCGGGTTAAAAGTCGTAATCGGGCTTCCTTCATCAGACACCACGGTCACAGAGAACACTGCACAGACACAAAGACACAGATGACACGGAGACAAGAGAGAGAAGAAGAAGAAGAAGAAGAAGAGAAGAACAAAGAATTTAAACAAAAACAAAACAAGATATACAAACCAGGGAAAACGCCTGCAGCAGGAAACGTAGCGTTGGTGTTGTACTCCACTGACAGGCTGACAGGTTTGTTGGGGTTTGGGATGACTGTGAGATTCACTGCAGGACTATTGATGGGCCTCTTGTTGAAGGAAGCTATAAACTCCAGCTGATAGTACCCCCTAGTGGAACAACAAGGTATCAACATTCAAGATTCAAGATTCAAGAACTTTATTAACCATTTGTGCATGCACACATAGGAAGAGTCAAGTTAAAAAGTCACACAAGAAAGACACATAAATCTATAAAACACATGATAAAAAGTGCATAAAACCCTATATAAAAGGGAAAGTGAGAGCAGTGTATATTGCACAGGCCCAGGAGACAATATAATATAAAATAATATGATATGATATGATATGAGGTAGATCAGGACATCAGTTTATTTAGTTTTGGCCAAGAGTCTCACTGTGGCAGGGAATAAGCTGTTCTGTTGGTGGTGATGCTGTCGGCTCGTCTGTATCTGAGGTTGTATGTGCAGTGTTTGTGTTTGAGCAGGGAGTGAGCTGGATTTAATGTGTCTCTGATAATCCTCTCTGCAGTCTTTATGACTCTTTGCAGAGCCTTCCTCAGTGATGTCTGTGGTGAGGATGCTCTCTATCTACACTCCCATTTGACCCGACTCATAAATCATAGATAAACTCACTCATTTGGGATGCAGCTATTCTTGGATTGCAGTATTATGAAATGTATTATTTATTAATGTAAAAAAAAAAGAAAAAGGAACACTCACTTTGGTCCACTCACACTCTCAACAACGAAAGACACTTTTCCCTCTGCGTTCACAGGTTGTGAAGTAACAGATGTCCGCACCTAAAAAACAACAAGATTTACATTATATTTCTCCCACAATTCCAGACTATTAACACGATTAATTGAACTATTAACCTTGATTAAGATTAATGAACGATTATCTCCACCCTTGATGAACGATTATGTATTTTCACAGTTTCTTTTGTTTAGTATTTTCCACTGCTGCGAGTGAAAATAATGATGTTTTAAGGTGTGACACTGTGGTTAATGTCTAGTTTAATTTGATCACTGAAGTTTTCAAATTTCTTAAAGATATGCAACCTTTGCTGTCATGGCAACAGTGAACACCTGATTAATTGACATGAGCAAGATTAGAGTTTCTAAATGTCTGTTTCGATTATTTTTTGATTAATTGCCCAGCCCTATAAAGGCATTTTATCTTTTCCAAGATGAGTAGGTATTTTCAATTCCTGACTATTTCAGACTTTGTGTTTCTGTTCCTTGTATTCCGGTCTTACCTTCAGCGCTGGAGGTGAAGGCCTCAACTCCACCACAACCCTCTGGTCTGGGGAGACGTTTCCCCACTGGTCACACAGCTGGATGACGAACGCTGTGGGGATGCCTTGGTCGTTCAACACCTGCAAAGGCTAAAACATAGAAGAGAATAAACTTTATTGTCATTGCACAAAAGTACAACAAAATGTGCCTGAATATTAAAAAAATAGACAGTAATAAATACACAAACACACACACACGTGCACTATCATCCCAAATCAATATAGGAGGTTGAAAGCAGTATTGCACAAGTTGTCCCATTATTGCACATTGAGTAAAGGTTGTAATAAAAGCTTAATCAGCTAGTCTGACCTTCTTAACATTAAATATATAACAGTTAAAAGCATCTCAAGTGTGCAGGAGAAGAGAAGTGAGAGTAGAAATCATTTGCAACAGAAGTCCAGCACTGTAAAAACACTTTCTCACCATCTCTGGTCCACTGATGAGTTTAAACTGCGTAGGAACTCCGGCCGTCACTTCCACGATGACGCGCTCCACGTAGTTCTTGTAGCTGAAGATCATCTCTCTGGAGCCGGGGGTCCCGGACTGGAACCGGACCCCCGTCAATACGACAGAACTGCTGCTCCCCTGATTACAACACACAGAGTAAGAACGTTTACACCAAATATCAGTGTGTTGTGTTACAGGTGCTCAAAAAGAAAGGAAGAAAGAAAAGAAAGCAGATTATACAGTTTATCAGACAAGCACTATATTAACCTGATTACTGTAAATGTACTTATACATACTGCAGCTCCCTCACCACAGACTTTACTTTGCATTATTATCATTACTTATTTTAACCCTCCTGTTGTCCTCGAGTCAAGGAAAGAAGGGAGGAAGATATTACACTCCTAATGATAATTATATTCATCATTAATGGCTATATACTAGAGATTAAGATGAAGGGGTACGGATGAAGTATGTTTATTCCACACCTGCTGATTTAAAGTGCACTTACTGATTGAGTTTCCTGTATTGTTACCCACAGATGTAAGTGCATGGAGCCGAGTATACATCACTTTTGCAATATTTTTTTTAGAAATGCAGTGAGAGAAAGACAGAAAGCATGATGGTGTATTTTGAAGAGGGAGCTTGTATGAAAAGGGACCAGCATCGAGCTCAGGCACAGATTGGAGGCCTGAATGAGGCTTTGAACTAGAGCCAGGAAAGAAGTGAGCTATTACAAGAGTGAGACAAGGGGAAAAAGTCGAAAAGAGGCAGATAAAACAAGTGTGTCTTGTATGAGAGAAATAAAAAAACAGGATGGACATATCAGGGCAAGTGTGGGTGTTGTTTAAGAAATACTAGTGTCGGAGGAGGTCTTAACACTTTTTAGCAAACATCAGCAAGTTTGTGAATATAAAGGAAGGGTACCAAAGTTTATAGCTGCTCTCTGGCTTGATGCATGCTGTGATTGGCTAAATGCATGCTGTGATTGGCTTAATGCACGCTGTGATTGGCTGAATGCACGCTGTGATTGGCTTGATGCATGCTGTGATTGGCTTAATGCATGCTGTGATTGGCTTGATGCATTCTGTGATTGGCTTGATGCATGCTGTGATTGGCTAAATGCATGCTGTGATTGGCTGAATGCACGCTGTGATTGGCTTAATGCATGCTGTGATTGGCTTGATGCATGCTGTGATTGGCTTGATGCATGCTTTGATTGGCTTAATGCATGCTTTGATTGGCTTGATGCATGCTGTGATTGGCCGAGCGGAGGAGGATAAAGAAGAGGTGAAGTGGAGGAAGTCAGGGTATTATATGCAGTAATGTGCAAGAGAAATGAGACAAACAATGCTTGAGCTATTTAGAAATCACTCTCACTCTCTAAATGTTAAAGTTTGTGTATCTTTGTTCTCACCTGCCATGTGAAGATGAGGGCTGATTTGTCCAGACCTTCAGCCTCCACAGAGAAGAGTTTCACGCAGGCGGAAGTCAGCGTCTTCGTTACATTATCGTACTGATCCACAAGCTCCAAGTCTGAAGATGGAAACATTGAGTTTAATCTTTTACGTGCAATCATTCACCTAAAGAGTAAGATTATTTTGGGAAGATGAGGTTCATACTCACTGATGTTTCCAGGTAGAGTTTCTCCCAGCTTCATCGTGTTTTGGGGCACCGTTGCTTTTAGCCGTGTTGGTTCATCTGGACGAGGCCTGCAGGAAAAACGGGGATACACAAAGGAAACATCTATCTGGCACTTTTGGAAAATCTTGATAGATGTCACTCTCATGTCTGTACCATGAATCCTAAACTACATTTTATCTTTTTACTACTTACACTTATCTTATCTTATCTTAAATCCTGCAGCAGACTGGCCCTCGTCTAGATTAGCATTAAGATTGGAAACTGTTGCTCCTTGCCAAACATTACTCGAATGCTGTTGCTTTCGCTTCCTTGATCTCAAGACGCATCATACTTATGAAATGAAAACAGGAGACTTCTCTCCCCGACATGTTCTGGGTTGGTAAACTAAAATAAGATATATACTAGGTGGCTTTGTAGATGAATTTTATAAGGCATGGCAGCTGTTTCTGACTTACTGTAGATGGAAAACCTAAAAACTTTGGTCTCTCATAACTGAATTCAAATCACAATATAAAGAGTTATGGACAACCATGATTAACATATGATCTACCTTACCATGTATTATATGTTTTAGATGTGTGGGTCTATTAGTCACTGCTTAATCTGTATTGTGTTTTGTTTTTGTTAGTTTTTTTGTTAGTTTGGTTGTTTTTCTTTTTGGTGTTTTTTGTTTAGTTTCTTTCCTTACTTTCTTATTCATTTGCTTATCATATAATATTAAATTTGCACTGTTCATGTGTGACTCTGTGGGTGGGTGAATGGGGGCGTTATATAAATTGACAACATGCAATCTTCTGTATTTTGGTATTTCATACTGACTGTATTACAAAGCAACCATCACCTCTAAAGCTCACCCATTAACATGTTGTGTCTCATTTAATTTGCACAAACGCCACAGTGGAAAAATGCTTGATTGTGTGTTAGTTGTTACCAGGTGGGGAGTTCCGGTCCTCTGAAATGATGCCAACGCGGAAGTAACTTAAAACTGCATTCTATCAAAAGGCCACCAGGGGGCGACCGTTTTGGTGTCAAAAGGACTTCCGTCTCTATACAAGTCAATGGAGAATTCACCAACTTCTCACTTGATTTATAACCTCAGTAAACGTCTTCAAATTGTGTTTATGGTCTCAATCGCTAGTTTAAAGCCTTCTTCAATGCAGTATGATGTTCATTTGGGACATTTTGGCCTCCCTGATTTTATATGTGACGATAAAGCAGGGTATGCATTAGGGCGTGGCTACGTCGTGATTGACAGGTTGATTGGTTCACAGGTTCAGGAGGGCGCCTCATGCCCCTCCTGATGCCCATATAAGTAGAATATGTGTTTTTATTTTTCCCGGCATGCACCGGAAATTTTCAAGATGGCGCTGCTCAGATCCGAAACTATTCGCTTCCAAGCAGCAGTCCACAAACCAATGGGTGACGTCACGGATGTTACGTCCATTTTATATACAGTCTATGGTTGTTACCCTAGTTTTTAAATCTGTGTACTAAACTAATTGAGCATCAATCTAACTGACATCATTTCCAAAACGTTGAACTGTTCCTTTGAGCTTTACGAGCAGTGAATCCCAGCTTTGACTTGGCTTTGAGACTCACGTAATAGTAAAGGAGGCGGACACACTCTGGTCTTTGTAGGACACTTGGTAGAAGCCCGTCTTCTTCAGCTGCACCTGAGAAGGCACCTGTATGTCCGGCAGCTTCCCCTGGATCAGATCTTCAAGATTTACATCAGCTGTCCAGTTGACCTTTAATAAAGTTAAAGAGAACAATAAAAATAGTGCTTTAAAATCTTTCTACATGATTAAACTACAGCTCTCATAGTCACATACGTAATAACGAGGATGCATTAACACACCTTGATCGTAGCGGCTATTTCAGCAGTGAGCGAGACTTCTCTGCCAGCTTCATCATACAGCTTATAGAACAGGTTCTCCAGCACGCCTCCAGCCAACCATTCAATCTTTTCCTTGTTCCTCAGGATCAGATTCTCATCATTCTGGCAGCAGAGCTCCATCCGGGCCACTCTGGTGCTGGGCAGCACGTTCAGCTCTCTCTCCACCGGCGATACATTCTTCCAACCCTTGTAGGAAAATTGAGAAAAAAGACAAAAGCCATTATGACTGAAAGCTTTGAGCGCAGAGGCTTTAATGTAAAGAGGAAGCAGTCGGTCGTTTGTTTTACTTACCAGCAGGTCAAATTTGACTTTGACTTGTTGTGGTTCTCCCTTGATTATTAGGAGGTTCATGGGCTTTGTGACAAGCTGTCCAGCTCCAGTGCTGCTGCAGTCAATGTTCACTGCTGCAAGTGACGGCACCTGCATAAACCAACCAGAACAGTCTGTGTTATTCATTCACAAACATATACTGACAAATCATTACAAAATAAAAACAGAGAGGAGTTTGGAGGTTTGTGCATAAACTTAAATCAGTTTCTAACAATTTTAGTTCAGTAAAACCAAATGTGTTGTTGTGGGTTTCAAATAAACTGACAAAGCTTCAAAACTTTGATTAACAAATCAGATTAACTTTGATTAACAAATCAGATTAACTTTGATTAACAAATCTGTGTCAGTCTGCAGAGTCTTGCTGCTTATCATCTTCTTTAATACACTTCTATATCATCATTCATGATATGTGTACTTTAATTAAAGTCCTTCTTAATGCCACTATAGAGTATGTGGAAGGCAGCAGGTGCATATGAATTAAGTAGTTTTGACACAATTAAACAAACAATCCTAACATGAAAGTGTCAAAGTTCCCCTTTATAATTAAGTTAATACAACACAAAGAATTATAGAGCTGTAAGAGCATTTCTATCATTACTACACACATCAGATTATTTAATATAATATAATATAATATAATATAATATATATAGTCCTAAAAGGGCAGCAGAGAGAGTATTATCGGCTGGAAGGAGACGAATAGAGCAATCTAACAAAGGGTCATTTACCAAATTAAAATCCCCACTGAGCAGCACAGGCTCCTAAGAACCTTTATTTAAAAAAGAGTAAAGTTTGGTAAGAACTCCACATGCACACAGAGTAATTTTTTATGATGAATGCAATTAAGTCTGTGAGCTGAAAAGATATTTTACCTCCCTGGCCGACCCAAATTTCCTCTAATTTTAGCAATTTTAATTCATTTAAGTGGATCTACTGCAGCATGGCACTATCACATGCAAGAGCCTTTAAATGTGAAATCATTTTATATGTTTATATATTTTAAATACCTAATAAATCCCAAAATACTAAAAAGTCTTACTTGCAAAAACAAGGTGCAGCACAGTGTCGATATGATTTTTAAACGGTTCCCACTGTGATAGTTTCATGCTGGTAAACATGTACGATAATCTGTAGCAACTCAAGACGAATGTTCCTCTCATGAGACACTCTCCTGTCAACTAGTCTTGAAATACTGCTGTGAAATCGGACACACGCATTCCTGTGGATAGACGCCATAGATGTGTGTCGGTGTGTGTTAAGAGTTAGAGTTAGAGTCCAACCTGGCAGCGAACAGTCAGTTTAGGGTGAGCGGTGATGTTTCCGGCCTCGTCGTGAATTTCAACGTTGAAAGTGACGGAGTTTCCGTTCTCTACTGTGATTGGCTCGTCTCCCTGGGTTACGTGGATGGAATGTGGCTTACCTGGAAAACAAGCAGTATCACACAGTTGAGATGCTGAGATAAATATTAGTAGCCAACAGATTAACATGTCAACCACAGCTGCGTGACATCTGTTACTATGGAGGAAAATAATCATTTATCATATATTTAGTTATTATCCATAATCTCTCTTGTTGTGAATCATGAGTCAGCTTTGTTCCTTTGCTTTTAACCACACATGAAATCAGTCACTGAGTCTGCCTTCATGACTCCAGGCATCTTAATAGGACGGCCCACTAAAGCCCTGGACAGTTTCCAGTATGTCCAGTATGTCCAGTATGTCCATTTGACCCTGGCAAAACATCACCCCCACCCTACAGCACCCATCTAAACTTCAAGTCCCACATAAATAAGGTGAGGAAAACACAATTCTTCCACCTTAGAAACACAGTGAAAGTACGACCCAGTCATGCTCGGTACTGAGACTTCAGCTCAGCGAGGAGACGGAGCACATTAGTCCAGTTGTAGCTACTCTGCACTGGCTTCCTGTAACATTTTAAATATCCTCTAATATACAAAGCTCCCATTAAGGGTTAGAACCAAGCTACATTACTAATTATCTCGTTACATTTTTTTTGCACTCTTCTTTGCATCTAATGTGCTTCTTTTAAAATGTATTTTACTTGATTTAATGCATTCTATCTATTCTGTTTTTTAATTTTTAATTTTATTATTATTATTAATGTTATTATCATGAAGTGGGTTTCATTTTCCATCTTATGTTAAGATTTTTCACGTCTATTTTTTGTGTAATTTTCAGGTGATTTCTTTGCTGTGAAGCTGCATTATTTGTATGAAAGATGCTATACAAATAAAGTTTATTATTTTATTTTTTTGTGTGTATTTGTGTGTGATATTCTCTTCATTTTATTTAGCTTAAATTGTGTTTATTGTATTATGTGAAGCACTTTGTAATTTCAGTTAGGAAAGGTGCTACATAAGTAAAGTTTATTATTATAACTATTATTATTGTTACTGTTATTATAGCATCTCCTATGGTTCCCCGTCAAGCTTTTCCTCACGTTTCCACATCTTCTCTCTCTCTCTCTCTCTCTCTCTCTCTCTCTCTCTCTCTCTCTCTCTCTCTCTCTGACTTGCTCCTCCTAGATAACGGACTCCTTATCACACGTCTGGAAGGTGTGTGTGGGGGTTGGAGGTTGGGGGAAGAGCCTTCACTGCACTCAGACGCTCTTCCTGTCTCAAACCACAACACTAAATCCAAATTAGGTTTTAACCTCGACTTGAGAACTGTGTGTAAAGTGTCCTTGAGTTACAAGACTAGCGGCTTCAAATTGAATGTATTGTTATTGTAACTGTTATGAAGCAAACTCCCACACTCTGCTCTGTCCTTTCACCCACATCCATCCCTTTAAACCCACAGTAAAGAACCCCCCCCCCTCCTCCCCCCACATGACATAAATCTTGTTAATGCGATGCAGGTTTCCTTTTATCACATCCGTCGTGTGTTTCCTACATATTCTGCTTGAAGCTGTCGTTGGTGAAATCCTCCCCATCGTACTACGTTTTGTTTTACGGAGTCACTTTAAAGAAACAATGGGTGAGGAATAAGCTGAGTTTTAACCAAAATAGCATGTAAAACAAGTATAACTGCTGCTTTTCTTTTAAATTAATCAATTTATCTTTTATTCTATACAATGAAAAATTTGATAATTCAAACAGAATAGTCCCAAATCTGAAGATATTTAATCTACAATGCAAAAAAAACCTTTATATTTGAAAAGCTGCAACCATTAAATGTTTGGAAAAATATGCAAAAACTGCATGAGCAATCAGTATTATTGATTTGTGCAAAAGAAATGTGTGTCTATGAATTTATATTATTTCTATTATAAAAACCAATCACTCACACAGGTTACTGAATATCACATCTCCATTATTGTTGAGTCTTACCGGGCAAAAGGCTGATTTTTATAGTCTGTGAGTCCTTTTTCAGGCCAGGTACGGTCACCTTCAGGTCATATGGCTATGCAAATTAAATATGGAAAACAAAGGAAAAAACAATGCAAATTAGTAACAACGTTCTTCTGCTTGTCCTGAGAAGTGATATTCCTGTTTTGGTAAGAGTAGTGATTGTAGTGCAGAAGTGAAATTTAACATTTTGTGCAAAACAAGCTGCAAAATTCTTCATTTAAACTTTATTTTATTGCTATAATTAACACATTTCCATCACCCTCTCTAGTTAAAAGGTAAACTTATGTCATCTAAGAGGGAGAGGATATTTTCTCTGACCTTTGATTGTTGGTAATTCTGGACTTTTCCTCTTGCTTTGACACCTCTGATGGTGAAAGTCTTCTCAGTGCAGTCCACTGCCTCGTAGCTCAGCTCCAGGCCACTAAAGAATGATAATAACAACAATAACAATAAGGTAATTATCTACATCATCATATCTCTTATCGTATGATACATGGGCATGACCTTTGACCTCAGTATTGCCACACTTCACATTAGCAGCTAAGAGGCTATTCATGTCACATTGGCTAAGTGAGTAGTGTCCTCCGTTCCTCACTGTGTTCGTCCTGAGTGGAGACTGCAGAAGAGTTAAAGGTAAATAACTCTGTCCTCAAACATAATGGCAGTCCGAGTAGCACCCACTCTCCAATCCCCCCCTTTACATTATTATACTATTATATTATCATTATATCAGTGGTTATAAAATGATCTTCAAATGACAATAATATCGTTTATAGTGATTATTTCTGAGACAATATATCATCCAATAAAAGGAGTTATCCTACTTATCATTTAAAATAAAAATAGTTATTCTGCCAAGATAATCAAATTAAAATTATTATCAATGATTTCTGTTGTCGGATTAAAAAAACCCCAAAAAACAACACATCCAACCAGCATTTCAAGCAATGTGAAAAGAAGCTCGTCTTCCACACAACACAATAAAACTGAAGTAACATTAAAGTGAAGTAGTGTTAATTAAATAAGAGTAAACTCTCAACTTCAAACAGAGACCTTAAGTGACCCACCTGCATTTGAGTTCAGGTCTGAGACCCTGAGGAGGCTTTGTTGGGTGATCATAGCCGTCTTTTATCTCCAGAGGAATGTCGAACGGCACTCCTACATTCAGAGTGGTTCTCACTGCTCCCACCGAGAAGCTCTCAGCTTTACCCGCTGAAATAACAGCAGGGAAAGTGTTTTAATTCAGGGTTAGGGTTAAACTCAGTTTCATTCAAGGGCCACATACATTTGATCTAATGTGGGCCCGGACCATTAAGAAGATGGAAGGAAGGTAGGAAGGAAGGAAGGAAGGAAGGAAGGAAGGAAGGAAGGAAGGAAGGAAGGAAAGATGGAAGGAAGGAAGGAAAAGAACACAGGAAGGAGAGATGGAAAAAGGGAGGAAGGAAGGAAGAAAGGGAGGAAGGACAGATGGAAGAAAGGAAAGAAGGAAGGAAAGAACGACAGGCAAATGGAAGGAAGAAAGGAAAAAGGAATAAAGGAAGGAAGGAAGAAAGGGAAGAAGGACAGATGGAAGAAAGGAAAGAAGGAAGGAAGGAAAATAAGACAAGAAGGAAGGAAGGAAGGAAGGGAGGGAGGAAGGAAGGAAGAAGGGAGGAAGGACAGATGGAAGAAAGGAAAGAAGGAAGGAAGGAAGGAAGGATGGAAGGAAGGAACGACAGGCAAATGGAAGGAAAAAAGGAAAATAAGACAAGAAGGAAAGAAAGGAAGGAAGGAAGGAAGGAAGGAAGGACGGATGGAAGAAAGGAAAGAAGGAAGGAAGGAAAGATGGAAGGAAGGAACGACAGGCAAATGGAAGGAAGGAAGGAAAAAAGGAAGGAAGGAAGGAAGGACGGATGGAAGAAAGGAAAGAAGGAAGGAAGGAAAGATGGAAGGAAGGAACGACAGGCAAATGGAAGGAAGGAAGGTAAAAAGGAAGAAAGGAAAATAAAACAAGAAGGTAGGAAGGAAGGAAGGACAGATGGAAGAAAGGAAAGAAGGAAGAAAGGAAAGATGGAAGAAAGGAACACCAGCAAATGAAAGGAAGGAAGGAAAAAAGGAAGGAAGGAAGGAAGGACGGATGGAAGAAAGGAAGGAAAGATGGAAGGAAGGAAAGAGGAAGGAAGGAAAGATGGAAGGAAGGAAGGAAAACTGAAAGAAAGGAAAATAAGACAAGAAGGAAGGAAGGATGGAAAGAAGGAAAGATGGAAGGAAAGAAAGGAAAAGAAGGCAGGAAAGAAAGATGGAAGAAAGGGAGGGAGGAAGCAAGTAACAAAGTGAGGAAGGAAAAGAAGACAGGAAGAAAAGTGGGCCGGATTGTACCCCTCGGCGGGCCTGTTCTGGCCCACGGACCACATGTTTGACATCCCTGGTTTAATTGGATATATTAAGAGCTTCTTCTTACCTGTGATGGTGAAATTGAGTTTGAAGCTTGGGAGCGGTTTCCCTCCAACGACCTTAGCTTTACTCTCTTTACTCTCATTTACCACAGTGTTCAGACACAGGCTGTACTTCCCCAGGATTTTCAGATTATCTGCCAAAGCGGACATATTTAAAAAAAAATGTTAAATTCACTGGATCAAAAATCAAGGCAACCGAACAAATAGCAGATACAGAAATATAAATATATATATGTACCAATTGTTTTAAACCAGAAGTAGTGAGTCTTGTGTGGGTCTGGGGCAAAAAGAGATATCAGTGTCGTCTGACTTCCTTTAGGATCTGCGTATGAAGGATTAACACAGTTTAATACAACAAACATCAGACAAACACCGAGGAATGACGAGTCGAACCTGAAGGGAACAGTTAAATATGTCACTACTACTTTAATAAGAAAACTGTGAGTAAGTAATTATTACATTATTCATCTAATTTCCCTGTTATTCCCCAGTTATCTGATGACTTATCTTGAAACATTAATTTAACCCTCCTGTTGTCCTCGAGTCAAGGAAGGAAGGGAGGAAGAAGGAAGGAAAGGAGGGAGGAAGGAAGGGAGGAAGAAGGAAGGAAATGAGGGAGGGAGGAAAGGAGGGAGGGAGGGAGGGAGGGAGGAAGGAAGGGAGGGAGGGAGGGAGGGAGGGAGGAAGGAAGGAAGGAAAGGAGGGAGGGAGGGAGGGAAGGAGGAAGGAAGGAACAAAGGAAGGAAGAAGGGAGGAAAGGAAAGAAGGAAGGAAGGAGGGAGGGAGGGAGGAAGAAAGGAAGGAGGAAGGAAGGGAGGAAGAAGGAAGGAGGAAGGGAAGAAGAAGGAAGGAAAGGAGGGAGGGAGGGAGGGAGGGAGGGAGGGAGGAAGGAAGGAAATGAGGGAGGGAGGAAAGGAGGGAGGGAGGGAGGGAGGAAAGGAAAGGAAAGAAGGAAGGAGGGAGGGAGGAAAGGAAAGAAGGAAGGAAGGAGGGAGGGAGGGAGGGAGAAAGGAAAAGAGGAAGGGAGGAAGGAAGAAAAAGAAGGAAGGTAATGGGGAGGAAAGAAAGAGAGAAGGAGGGAGGGAGGAAAGGAGGAAGGAAGGAAGGAGGGAAGGAAAGGAGGAGGGAGGGAGGAAGGAAGGACAGAAGGAAGGAAGAAAGGGGGATGGAGGAAGGAAAGAAGGAAGGGTGAGAAGAGAGGAAGGAAAGAAAGAGAGAAGGAGGGAGGAAGGACAAACGGAAGGAAGTAAGGAAGGGAGGAAAGAAGGAAAAGTCAAAACAGACTGGAGGACGACACGGAGGTTAAAAGCATTTCTCTTCTATAAATCAAACCTTTGGGGTTATTTTGTTGTTCTCACCATGTTGGATGAGTCTGAGTTCGATGCCGAGCTTTCTCACCGTCCCCTGAGTCACTGACGGCATCCTGGATAACGACTCCCCGTTCTTGTTCTGGATCTCAACTTTGATCGGTCCTGAAATTTAACACGAAGGAGGAAACACAAAACAAGCAGCGTAACATTTTACACATTCTTTAAAATTATCACATTTTGATGCAAAAAAAAAAAAGAAACTGCAAAAAAACTACCTAACGGAGTCCCAGCTGGACGCACAGCGTTCTGGGGCCAAGGGACACCCTGAGGCCAGTCCACTTTCAGCACCTCTGGGAGTCTGCAGCAAAGAAAAAGAGGAATTTACTTAACCTGGTAAAGTCTCATAGAGCTGAGAGGAGACATATCCTGCTCATTTGCAGCTCTACATTTATATTCTGGGGCTCTACTGGAATATCTTTGCATGATTTCCATTTAAAAACTCCTTATTTATCTTCTACTGGTCCTTTATGCAGCCGCTCAGTTCAGCCTCTGTCTGAAACAGGCTGTTTAAGCTCCTGTCTCTTTAAGGCCGCCCTCTGATGAGAACATTCAAATAGAAATACATCATTCAAGCCCAAATCTGATCCAAGATATGCGAGTGGACAGTGTCATCACAAGGAGGAAGTCCATTGTAAATGAAGCGTTTTGAACGGTGAAGCCCTGGCTTTTGGAAGTTTTGGACCTTTGACCAACTTTAACAAAGACATGCAACATTTAACCTTCGTGTCGTCCACCCGGGTCAAATTGACCCCGTCTGTTTTAACTGTTCCTTCTTTCCTCCCTTCCTTCCTTCCGTCTGTCCTTCCTCCCTCCCTCCTTCTCTCTTTCTTTCCTCCCCCCTACCTTCCTCCCTTCCCGTCCTTCTTTCCTTCCTTCCTCTTTTCCTTTCTCCCTCCCTCCCACCTTCCCTCCTTTCCTTCTTTCCTTTCCTCCCTCCTTTCCTTCCGTCTTCCTTCCTCCCTCCTTTCCTTCCTTCTTCCTTCCCTCATTTCCTTCTGTCTTCCTTCCTCCCTCCTTTCTTTCCTTCTTCCTCCCTTCCTTCTTCCCTCCTTTCCTTCCTTATTCCTCCCTTCCTCATTTCTTTCCTTCTTCCTCCCTCCTTTCCTTCCGTCTTCCTTCCTCCCTTCCTTCCTCCCTCCCTCTTTTCTTTCCTTTTTCCTCCCTTCCTTCCTTGACTCGAGGACAACATTGTACATTCTGGGTCACATTAGGGGAAGATAGTATTTTTACAGCTCTCAGATGTGAAAAAACAAAACATGTCCCCTTTAAACTGACACGATAAGAAGAAAGTAATTGTGGAAAGAAAAAGAAACAACATTATTTCACACAAACTCATAACCAAATGAAATGTAAAGAAGTGGAATATTGGAGATTATTGAAGATATATATAAGAGTCTGACTGATAATAACTTCTCACTCACTTGACCCGATCCTTGTCGATGTTTTCGTTGATGGCCTCAACGGTGGCGTTCCTGTCAATCTTGGATATGGGTATGATCTTGGTTGTGTCGTAAAGCTCTTTGGGTTCCTAAAAGAACATTTGTGTATCAGTATCATGCTACATTCAAGTCCATTAAAAAAAACCCGGAAAAGTCTGCAAAAGTCTTCACTACGTCTCATTTTTTGCAATGTAAAAACCTTTAACTTGTTTTTCCCAGGCGGGGAGTTCCGGTCCTCTGAAATGAGGCTAACACGGAAATAACTTAAAACTGCATTCTATCAAAAGGCCACCAGGGGGCGACCGTTTTATATACAAATCAATGGAGAATTCACCAACTTCTCACTTGATTTCTAACCTCAGTAAACGTTTTCAAAATGTGTTTATGGTCTCAATCGCTAGTTTAAAGCCTTCTTCAATGCAGTATGATGTTCATTTGGGACATTTTGGCCTCCCTGATTTTATATGTGACGATAAAGCAGGGTATGCATTAGGGCGTGGCTACGTCGTGATTGACAGGTTGAGTGATTCACAGGTTCAGGAGCGCTGACAGATAGACTGCAGGAAATAGCCGTGAACTTAGAGTTTCACAACAAAACTCTGGAGTTTTGTGGTTATAGTCGTAACAGCTAACTTGGTTAGCATCACCAGGTTGCCGGTGTAGACTGTGGTAGATCCAACCCTCGCAACCTCCCCTGCTCCGTCCTCTTGCTCCTCCTGATGCCCATATAAGTAGAATCCGTATTTTTATTTTTCCCGGCATGCATCTGAAATTTTCAGATCCGAAACTATTGGCCTCCGAGCAGCAGTCCACAAACCAATGGGTGACGTCACGGATGTTACGTCCATTTCTTATATACAGTCTATGGTTTTTCCTTGATTAAGTTTTTGCCTTTATTATTGATCTAAATTTGGCCTTAACTACAGACACTGATGGGGGGATGGGGGGATGAAAGCACCACAGGCTCCTGAGTCACACTTTCACATCTCATTTCCTTACCAGAGTCACTTCAACGTCTCCTCCTGTGGCAAACACGTCTCTATCGTGATTTCCAAACAGCAGAAACCGAGTCACCGTCCCATTAAAGATGGGCTGAGTTTTCTGAGACTTCACCTGTATGAGAAAAAGTGCAGAATATGTAGTCAAACATATGAAGTCAGGAGAGTTGGGACACTCGCCGATCAGATCAAAGAATAAACAAATAATCTTACAAGTTGGCCTGTTTGGTATTTTTTGCCGCCAAATTGGATGGAGGAGAACGTCGCCCAGGGGAACTGCATTTTCTTAGTAGGAACGTCTGGTCGTGTTATTATTTCCTTGAAGCGCAGGAACTTGGTTTGCTTGTCCAGCTTATCGTGACAGTTTTGGAGCCACTTGTTAAACTCCAACTTAATGTTGACCCTTTGTCTCTGCGGGCATTGAAAAAAAACAAGTTCAGCAACATAAAAGTTTAGCTGTTATACTTTTAAGATATTTTTTTGACCACTAGGAGACAGGAAACCTAAAAAAAAACTGACTAGACTATTGCTGGTTTATCAAATTGTTATGGCAAACTTCAGATAAGTCAATATCTGGCAGCGATCCTTACCTTGTTTAACCATTCGGACTTTCCTGACGCCAAGTCAGTTGATTAAATGCAAGTACTGAAAATATTGCTCAATACAGATTTTATTCATCCATAATTCATCTTTTTTTTTAACATATGCTGATTTTTCTTCTCTTAGCTTGTTTAAGCACCTCATCTGCAGACAGAAGTAGAAGCGGACCTGCTGTCTTTGCCTGATCTTTGCTCCCTGTCACACTCTTCCTCACTGTGGAAGAAGGTCAATGACAAGCTCACTACTCACAGTATGGACTCCAAAAAAAAACACAAACACTTATGGCGCTTTTTCACTATACAGTTCTAGCACTACTCGACTCGACTCGTCACAGTTCCAGGAACGACCTTTTCCATTACAAAAAAGTACTTCCGCAACGTGAGCGGGGTCGTCATAGCACGGCTCCGCCAAACTGCCGTAACTTCGTTTTATACGCGACACAAAACACATAAACAATGGAGGACTTGGAGGCGATGGTGTACTTGCTGCTGTATGAGGCTTTCTGTCTCACACAAAGCAAGAGAAGAGAAACTAATCTCTGTAACTATGGTAACGCTGTTGTTGGTATTTAAAAATGCCGGGTTTGATTCTTGTGTTTCTTTCTTTCTTTCTTTCATTCTTTCGTTCTTTTTTCCAACTTCTTGTTCTTTCGTTCATTCTTTCTTTTTTCCAACTTCTTGTTCTTTCTTTGTTTCCTTCATTCTTTCTTTCTTTCTTCCAACTTCTTCTTTCTTTCTTTCCATTATTCATTCTTTCTTCCAACTTCTTATTCTTTCTTTCTTTCCATTATTCATTCTTTCTTTCTTTCTTCCAACTTCTTGTTCTTTCTTTCTTTCCATTATTCATTCATTCTTTCTTTCTTCCAACTTCTTGTTCTTTCTTTCCTTCGTTTGTTCTTTCTTTCTTTCTTTCCTTCTTTCTTTCTTTCCTGAAAAAGACTAACACTGTTGTTGGTATTTAAAAATGCCGGGTTTGATTCTTGTGTGGGACGGCTCATCACTCTTCCAGTGACTCTCTGACCAATCAGCGGCCGGCAGTCTGTTGACGTCACATTTAGTATCGGCTCGGCTCGCTTGGAACCTCACCAGAGCACGTACTAAAAAAGTACCAGGTACCAGGTATTATCACTATGGAAACGCAAAAAGAACCGAGTCGAGTCGTGCTGAAACTGTGTAGTGGAAAAGCGCCATTACTCAACTTACTCAGCTTTTAATTTCATGTCATTTGAACTTATTTTTACTGAATGTACTGTTGCTTTTTTGTATCTGTTTTATCTGTTAAGCACTTTGAGCTACATGCCTCGTATGAAATGTGCTCTATGAAGTTTATTATTATTATTATTATAACATTCTGTCTCGTGATTTTTGCTATAGTTAGGCACCTTGATCAGAAAGTGAGGGACTTACTGAACTGCTCTTTCCTTGTGAACACTTCCTATAATAAATATGAACGACAGCAGTAAAATAATCATCATCTTCATCTTAAAGCGATTCAAAGATTCCTCTTATAAACATGTACGAGGGGCTGTAATCTGTGTCTGATCACCTGTCCGTTCACAACACGTGTGAAGATGGATTCACTGCTCTTCAGTTTGAGCTCCAGGTCCATGAAGGTGAGCTTGTTGGTGCTGACTTTATACGTGTCGTTGGTGAAAAGCACGCCCGAAAAGCGACTGTAACACTCGGCAGGCACCTTTGCGTTTCCTTTGGGCCAAGCGCACCACTCAAACCTGTGAAAAACAAAACAAACACAACAATAAACTGTGAAAACTGTTCAATGAATTGTGCTAAAAGAATGGTAAACACAGTTAAAACATCATAGCTCATTCATTTAACCTTCTTGTCGTCCTCCCGGGTCAAATTGACCCCGTCTGTTTTGACTGTTCCTTCTTTCCTCCCTTCCTTTCTCCCTCCTCCCCTCCCTCCTTCTATCTTTCCTCCCTTCCTCTCTCTTTCCTCCCTTCCTTCTTTCCTTCCTTCCTTCTTTCCTTCCTTCCTCCTTTCCTTCTTTCTTCCTCCCTTCCATCCTCCTTTCCTTCCTTCTTCCTTCTTTCCTCCCTCCTTTTAAGGGTTTAAGAGGTAAAATAGATGCATAATAATGAGTTAAAAGTATTACTCTGGAACTGTGGTGTAAGGTATAAGTCGTCCGTTCCAGAAACATTCAAACACAGGCCTCTTCCCTCTCGCTTGCTGCAGGTCTCCGGACTCGTTATCGTCACTCTCGTCATCAACGGGCGCTGATGAAAATACGAGAACAGTTATCACAGATATCACACAACATTGTGTGTGTGTGTAGGAAAGGAGGAAGGAAGAAGGAAGGAAAGGAGGATGGAAGGGAGGAGTAAGGAAGGGAGGAAGAAGGAAGTAAAGGAGGGAGGAAGGAAGGAAGGGAGGAAGAAGGAAGGAAGGAAGGAAAGAAGGATGGAAAGGAGGAAGGAAGGGAGGAAGAAGGAAGGAAAGGAGGAAGGAAGAAGGAAGGAAAGGAGGATGGAAGGGAGGAGGAAGGAAGGGAGGAGGAAGGAAGGGAGGAAGAAGGAAGGGAGGAAGAAGGAAGGAAAGGAGGGAGGAAGGAAGAAGGAAGGAAAGGAGGATGGAAGGGAGGAAGAAGTAAGGAAAGAAATAAGGGAGGAAAGAGAGGAAGGAAAGAAAGATAGAAGGAAGGAAGGGAGGAAGGAAGGAAGGGAGGATGAAGGAAGGAAAGGAGGATGAAAGGGAGGAAGAAAGAAGGAAAGGAGGAAGGAAGGAAAGAAGGAAGTTACAATACCAAGCATAGTGTCTGGCTCTTCAGGGTAAGTCTCCCTGTCGTAGAGGAAAGGGTGATACCGAATGAGTCCCTCCACTCTGCCACTGCCGACTGCGGACGAGACGTGAAACTCGAACGTGTCCGCGGTGGCGTTGATGTACAGAGTCTGCATGTCGTCCTCGACTTCCCTCAGATTCAACACACGAGGCAACTTGTTGGGCTTCTCCCGCAGAGTCACCTGACGACAGAGATTACAAACAGCTGTTAAATGGTTTTGTTATTAACAGATTTAAACTCGAAGCTTTATTACTGCTTCAATTCGATTGTAACATACACATAACTGGGAGATAATTTAAATAGTCTGCAGCCTTTTTTACTTCAAATTTTAATCTTTCATTTGCACTGTTTTGCTTTGTTCTTTTAATCATTTTAAAGCAAATCATTATTTTATGCTGCACTCTCATATTTTAAGCTCTATTTTCTTTTCTTTCCCTCTTTTTATTTGTCTGTTTTTATTATAATTAGGTTTTTTAAATTGTATTATTATTGTATGTTTTTATGCTTCCAACTCTTACTGTTAAATGTTTTTTTTTATGTAAAGTGTTTTATGTAATTTGACCCAGTTTTACATTTGAGAGAAGAAAAAAAAACACCTTAAAAACTTTTCTTTTAGCCTTAAATTTGACGACTTATCTTCCACTATTCAAAAATACTGTTTATATTTAATATAATTAAGTGAAATCATTATGTCCTCCTGTGGTATGTAACATTGGACTGATATATATAAAGTGTGATGGCAAATGATTTTTTCATCCGTCAACAAAAAGCATAAAAACTGAAGAAACGTCTCATTCTGCTCTCTGAAAGCTTCATTAAGGATTAATCACCAATTAATTAATGACTGATGAGGTTATTCATGAATGATTTGTGGGAATATTCTGAAATACCAGAATATGAACAGTATGTAAGGGGTTAAGACCAGCAGCCTCACCTGAATGTCAATTTTAGAGGATTGATCCGAGTTCGTGGAGCTTCTTCTCGGGTCATTTCCATTGACTCCATGAATGTAATAGTGATAAATGTGACTGAAATACAGACAGAACAGAGCTTTTAATTTAGGACCTGTTAACCCTCCTGTTGTCCTCGAGTCAAGGATGGAAGGGAGGAAGGAAGAAGGGAAGGTAGGGAGGAAGGAAGGATGGAAGGAGGAAGGAAGGGAGGGAGGAAGGAAGGATGGAAGGGAGGAAGGAAGGAAAGGAGGAAGGATGGAGGAAAGGAGGGAGGAAAGAAGGAAGGAAGGAAAGGAGGGAGTAAAAAAAGGAGGGAAGGGAGGGAGGAAGGAAGGAAAGGAGGAAGGATGGAGGAAAGGAGGAAGGAAGGAAAGGAGGGAGGGAGGAAGGAAAGAAAGGAGGGAGGGAGGAAGGAAGGAAAGGAGGAAGGAAGAAGGAAAGGAGGGAGGAAGGGAGGCAAGAAAAGAAGGAAGGAAAGGAGGGAGGAAGTAAGGAAGGAAAGGAGGAAGGATGGAGGAAAGGAGGGAGGAAAGAAGGAAGGAAGGAAAGGAGGGAGGAAAAAAGGAGGGAAGGGAGGGAGGGAGGAAGGAAGGAGGGAAGGAAAGGAGGAAGAAGGAAGGAAAGGAGGAAGGAAGGAAGAAGGAAAGGAGGGAGGAAGGAAGGGAGGAGAAAAAAGAAGGAAGGAAGGGAGGAAGTAAAGGAAGGAAGGAAGGAAGGAAGGAAGGAAGGAAGGAAGGAAGGAAGGAAGGAAGGAAGGACAAAGGAAAGAAGGAAGGTAGGAAGGTAGGGGGGAGGAAAGAAAGAGTGAACTCACGTGAGCTCTCGGGTCCAAACGCTAAAGTCCTCTTTGAGGAAAGCGATGTGATCGGGCAGAACTCCTGTCATGACGACGGCGGTGAAGCTGTCCTTCCCAGATTCCTCAGCTATAAGATCACGTAGGAAACTCTCCCCATTTTTTTTCACATGTGAAGAATCACCGGGCTGCAGTAACACGACGACGGCACAGGTGTTAAATCACAATCAGCTCGTTTTGAAGTTACTAAAAGTTGCATTTAGTCTTTTTAGAAATGAAGCGTTTACCTTTCTGTTCTTTATCGTCCCTTTGTAGATATCCTCGTTGTTCCTCTCTTTTTCCTCAAAGTCCGCTTTTGACATCACCATCTCATGAACATCTGGGGAGCCTACTGGCTTGGTGATCATCTAAATAAAAAACACACATATGGATATATTTAGGGTGACAGCTAATGAGTCATTTTGTCAATAAAATGACTAAAATAAATATGCCTGTTTTATTTTCTTGACCCCTGAAGTGATGTCTCCAAATGTCTTTTTAGTTTAGCATAATTTACTATAATACATGACCCAGAAAAGCGTCAAATCTTCACATTTTAGAGACACCAACCAGTGAATATCTGATAGTTTTGGTTAAAATGACTATTAAGTTCTGCCCATCGACAGCTGCACTTATCTTTTTACCTTGTATGTTTTTTTTTGCATGCTGTAAAACCACATCCACACAGACTTAGATTGTATGTTAATGCTTCCAATTATTCCTGTTAAATGATTGTTTTCATGTAAAGCACAGTGAGTTGGCCCTGTGAATGAAATGTGCTTTAAATAAATAACGCTGCCTTGCCCTCGCCTTACAGCAAAAAAGCTGAAACTGGCTTCCTTATATCATGTTTTTTAAATCAAAACAATAAGAAACACAACAGATAAAAGACAGTGTAGAACAGACAATACAGAGTAAGGTGAGGTAGTTCATGTTAAGTGGGGTATGCAAGTCTGAATAGGTGAGTTTTAAAGATTTAAAGAGAGGGAGAGAGTCCGGGTTGGAAGTGGCAGAGAGATTGATGGAGGAAGCAGAAGTGAGGGAACAGGAAGAGGTGGCGATGTGGAGGAGCTCAGACAGATAAGTAGGGAAAAGGTTGTGGACCGGAAGCCATGGAGTAATATCAGCAATCAGCATTTAATCAGAATTAAGTCCAATATTCACTCTCCCTTTAGCTCTTTTTTAACACCAACTCCTGAGCTGCTGAATCCTCCACTGTGTTCACCAACTATAGTCTTTGAATTTAAATCCAGGTTAAAAACACTTCTCTTCTCCTGTGCTTACGATTGAGCTCTTATTTTAAAGCACTTTAAATTTGAATCTTTCATTTGCACTGTATGTCCCTTTTAATGATTTTAAAGCAAATCATTATTTTATGCTGCAACCTTATATTTAATGCTCTATTCTAGTATTGTATTTCTCTCTCTTTCTATTTTTTTATTTATTTATTTATTTTTTAAATTATTATTAGTGGGGTGGGGGGTTTAATTGCATGTCTTAAAGTTTGGGTTTTATTTTTATTTTCTATTTATTTTTCTATTTATTTTTATTTTTATTTATCTATTTTTATTATTATTAGTGGGGTGTGGGGGTTTAATTGTATGTCTTAAAGTTTGGGTTTTATTTTTATTTTTTATTTATTTTTATTTTTATTTATCTATTTTTATTATTATTAGTGGGGTGTGGGGGTTTAATTGTATGTCTTAATGTTTGGGTTGCATTTTTATTTTCTATTTATTTTTATTTAATTTTAATTTTAATTTTAATTTTAATTTTATTTTTATTTTATTTTTATTTTTATTTTTATTTTTATTTTTATTTTTATTTTTATTTTATTTTTATTTTTATTTTATTTTTATTTTATTTTTATTTTATTTATTTATTTGTAATATGATTAGTGGGGGGGGGGGGGTTAATTGTATGTCTTAATATTTTTATTTTTTTAAATGTATCTTTATTATTATTAGTGGGGTGGGAGTGTAGGGGGTTTAATTGTTTTTTTATTATTATTGGGTTTTATTTTTATTTTCTCAAATTAGATGTTTTTATGTTTTTTTGTTTCCAATTCTTACTGTTAAATGTTTGTTGTATGTTAAGCACATTGAGTTGAACAAGCTGAAAGCTGCTATGAAGCTCCACACAGCTGAGGAGAAACTGCAGCGTCTGTTAGTTTCTGTCAGTACGAGCGACACCTTTTCCAAAAAGCAGTCATGTGAATCTGAAGACTTACCCTGACTGAGTTTCCGATGTAGAAAATCGCCTGTTTTCCTCCAACTCCAAAGTAGGATATGTCACTGTTGAGACTACGAGGGACATGATCAGGCCGTACGTACTTCTCATCCTTGCTGCAGTAAGAAGAGAGAAAAAAAAAAAACAACCCAAAAGAGATAACAGATAACATAACACTGCTTATAACACACCTCAGATAAAAACACATGTGATCTGACGCTGCTTCGACGTAAAGCACACCAACCTTGCAGATTTGCTGTCATCCCTGAGAAATTTAGAGAGTCTGTAAACTGCCCAGTTATTGAGCTGCTTAGATGTCATCCCGCACCCGTTATCTAACACGATCACTGCAGGTTTCCCAAGAGTTTCATCGAACAGCTGAGCAGCAAACAAGAGAGAATGAGAAGAGAAATAATATAAGTTACTATTACAGAGACTAAAACTAATTCACAGACATCACTAACGACACTGAAGTTAAATCATTGTGTAAAAGTCGGGCGGGGAGTTCCGGTCCTCTGAAATGAGGCCAACGCAGAAGTAACTTAAAACAGCATTCTATCAAAAGGCCACCAGGGGGCGACCATTTTGGTGTCAAAAGGACTTCCGTCTCTATACAAGTCAATGGAGAATTCACCAACTTCTCACTTGATTTCTAACCTCAGTAAACGTTTTCAAAATGTGTTTATGGTCTCAATCGCTAGTTTAAAGCCTTCTTCAATGCAGTATGATGTTCATTTGTGAAATGTTGGCCTCCCTGATTTTATATGTGACGATAAAGCAGGGTATGCATTAGGGCGTGGCTACGTCGTGATTGACAGGTTGATTGGTTCACAGGTTCAGGAGGGCGCCTCATGCTCCTCCTGATGCCCATATAAGTAGAATCCGTGTTTTTATTTTTCCCAGCATGCACCTGAAATTTTCAAGATGGCGCTGCTCAGATCCGATACAATTGGCTTCCGAGCAGCAGTCCACAAACCAATGGGTGACGTTACGGATGTTACGTCCATTTCTTATATACAGTCTATGGTTAAAGTACAAAAAGAAGCTACAGGACTTACCATTCGGATCTCTATTGTCCTCACACCCGGGTTTTTAGCTGTGGCTGAAAGGGAATTGTCAATCAACTCAGCAAGTGCATAGGCTGGAGAAGAAAAAAAAACACATTTCAGAGGTTAATGATTTAATGTACTGCTTTGACTAGTTGTGTTTAAACTTTAGATCTCAGTGTGAGCGCTTACGAAATGAGTTCTTGTCATTGCTAGCGTAGTACTCGTACGTGCCGCTCTGAATCAGCGTATCGTAATGAGGCTGAAACGTGATGGTCTCCTCCCGGGCCGCCGGCAGAGCTTGATCCTCCCGCCGAAACAAGTAGAGGGTGCTGCCATCCTCGAGTGCAGCTGCAACCAGAAGCACGGACACAAACACAGACTCATGATTGTTATGATATGTGACTTATGACTTATGCTATTCAGGGTATTACGGTTGACTTATTGTACAATAACGTAATTATCAGCATCGTCATGTCTATATATGGACTTATCGTTTGATGCATGGACATGACCTTTGACCTCAGTATTGCCACACTTCACATTAGCAGCTAAGAGGCTATTCATGTCACATTGGCTAAGTGAGCAGTGTCCTCCATTCCTCACTGTGTTCGTCCTAAGTGGAGACTGAAGAAGAGTTAAAGGTAAATAATGGCGCTTTTCCACTATACAGCTCTAGCACGACTCGACTCGACTCGGTTTATTTGCGTTTCCATCAGGGATAGTACCTGGTACCTGGTACTTTTCTAGTACCTGCTCTGGTGAGGTTCCAAGCGAGCCGAGCCGATACTAAATGTGATGTCACCAGACTGCCAGCCACTGATTGGTCAGAGAGTCGTCGCTGGAAGAGTCATGAGCCGTCCCACACAAGAATCAAACCAGGCATTTTTAAATACCAACCACAGCGTTACAGTGATTAATTTCTCTTCTCTTGCTTTGTGTGAGACAGAAAGCCTCATACAGCAGCAAGTACACCATCGCCTCCATGTCCTCCATTGTTTATGTGTTTTGTGTCTCATATAAAACGAAGTCACGGCAGTTTCGCGGAGCCGTGCTATGACGACCCCGCTCACGTTCAGTAGGTACTTTTTTGTAATGGAAAAGGTCTGTTCTGGACCCGTACCGAGTCGAGTCAAGCTGAGTCGAACCAAGCAGTGCTAGAACTATATAGTGGAAAAGCACCATAACTCTGTCCCCAACCATAATGGCAGTCTGTGTTTTTATAGAAGAGTAGCGCCTATTCTCCAACCCCCCCCCCCCTTTACATTATTATGCTATTATATTATCATTATATCAGTGGTATGAAATGATCTTCAAATGACAATAATATTGTTTAAATCGCGATTGTTTCTGAGACAATATATCGTCCAATGAAAGTAGTTATAGTGACAGGCCTATCAGCACCCAACCACAGATACTTTGAGTGCAGTTTGACAATCAGCTGGACTGGAAGTTCCACATATACGTTTTAAAGAAGGCTGAAATACTTTAATACCTGCAGGCTCCTACTGTGCACAGTCTATCAGACAGTTGTGCACGGTCTCTGTTCTTTGGTGTGTTGTACTTGTGGGACTATTAGGACTGAATTAAACATGATTCAGCAGTTGGCAGAGAGGTGAATGCATCTCAAAGCTGAAGTGTATCATTAACAATGTGACTCACCCGCTCTCCCGCTCATCATCACCCCGGATGTGGTGCAGCAGAGCACCTACAGTCACAGGCCGATCACACCGAGGTGCAGGACTGAGCGTGCATCCGACGGTTTAATGTGCCAAAGTAATGTCTGTGGTTTTATGCTTTTTTAACCCTTTACATACTGATCATATCCTGACTCATAATTAGTCTCCATACCAATTCACACTCATAAATTCCCCATTAGTCATTAACACATGTTTGATTAATACTTCTGTTTGATTAAATGACATTCACAATCACTATTTTATGGTCCAGGAGAACATTTTAGATTTTTTTTTAAATAAACACAGGTCAAATTTGTACATTTGCATATATAAAAATGTGTATCAGCTGCTCAAGTCAGGTTAAAAGAAATGTGTATACGGTGTTTTTACAGCTCTCAAATGTAAAAAATTGGTCAAATCTGATCCTGAACAGTATGTAAGGGTTAAGCTGTTATATGTTTTAAATAGTTTTTAGATACTACAGGGCACACAGAGTATTTTACTATTCATTAAATATACATATATTTGTTTTATTAGAACAATTTGGGGGTATTTTTGGTAATTACTTTAGTTTTTTTTCTCTCTACTGGATAGTTAGAAAAGTGTTTTTATGTGGATGTAGCTGCAAGAAATTTCCTTTGAAAGATCAATAAAGTATCTATCTATTATTTATTATAGGTAAGTATCATTGCTGCACCGACAAGGATTGATAGGCTCACCAAATGTGTCATAATCCAGGACCGCTCTGTCTGTCGTGGACACCACAAATGTTTCATGTGACTCGATGGAAAATTCCTGTAAAAGAGAAAAAAAATAACCAGAGTGAGTTTTCAGCTCTTTATTAATGATGATGATCAAATGTTAACATACACAGACTTTACTGTGACTTTCAATGAAGTGAGATATTACTTTATAGATGTATCATTAAATATTCAACCATTACTTGCAACTCTTCTTTAAAGGCATTATTATATTTTCCCCCTACAGCATAAACAATCATTTCCAAACAAGATATTCCTGTTAATCTCTTATCAGGTGTGAGGTTTCAGAGATGCATCAACGTGCCATCTTATCGAGGTAAATACTGGTGTTGTGTAACAAGAAGCTGCATATTAATACTCAGTCAATGCACTCGTGCATTGGCACAAAGTAGATATTGGCTGCCGTCATATTTTAAAAATCTGCACTACACTACTACTAATACTTGTACTTTCTATAAGTGTTACTTAAGATGAATTTTGAAGTATTAATCACATTAAAAGGGACAGATATTTATATGTGTTTGTCTGTAAATAACAGTGCCAGATTGAAAATAAAAGGTGTGGTCCACTATGACTCTAATGTGTGATTTGCCCCGAACGGCTTCTTCGATCTTGCGAGTTTTCTTTTCCTCCAGGCAAATATAAGGAAACCTAAATTAAATTGTCTCAGGTAGCAGGAATGAAGATGCACCTTGAGGATGAGTCATCTTATTACAAAAGAACTTCAATTTAATCTGTCAGTGTGAAAGTTATCAGTGTGTATCAGTTTCATTTCACAGGTATCTCAATAAGTATATGTTATTATCTTAAGTGTGTAAAAGAATAAATGACCTGTTTCTGTTTCAGTTCTTTTAGTTTCATTTCACAGATATCTCAACAAGGAAAGTTTAAATATTACGACACCAATTTCAATAAAAACTGGATCATTTTAACTTTAGTGAGGCACATTTTATTGCAGTGATGTCGCAATAATAACGTGACATTTAGGTGTATGTCATTACTTTAGCTAAGGCCTAAGAAGCTGAGTGTTAATGAATAAATGTGTATAGTCTTACAGTCTAAAGACCTAAAGTTAGTCTCGACCACACATGTCAAAACTAAACTTATAATTTATGCAAAATATGTCTTCGATTTCTTTAATGTTACGTTTTTAAACAGGAAACAACCACAAACTGCTGCCTCCCAATGTGGCAATAAGTTGAGTCGACACCAATCGAAAACCCCACAGTTATTTTAGGTGGATTATTTTCTCAATTAATTAGTTGTTTGGTCTTTAAAACATCAGAAAATGGTGAGAAATGTCAATATGATGCCCTCAGATGTCTTGTTTTAAGCCGACAAAGAGCCAAAACTAAGCTTAAGTTGGAAAAATTTGAATTTTGAGCATTTGTTTCTTTAAAAAAATGACTGTAGACGATAAATCAAATATCACACTAGTTAGGAATTACATTTAATAGATGGCAGCTGATTGATTAATGAAGGTTTTTTTTGCTGAATTAATGACACTTTGGCACTGTGCAGCATTGAGACAAAAAAATAAATGAATAAATAAAATTTTAATAAAAGTTGAAACCGCCCTCACCAACACCAACACCTTCCTTTCACTGTCAAAACTTAAAAGCTAAGTTAGAACACTGTGTATTAAATATCAGACAATGGTGAGAAATGTCAATCATTGTCTCCAAAAGCCCAAAAATAAAGTCCTTAAACGTCTTGTTTTATGTCGACTAGCAGCCACAATTAAACTTAAAGTGGAAACAAGTGAAATTTGAGCATTCCTTTCTTTAAAAAAAAAGACTGTAGACGATAATTAAATTAGTACACTAGTTGGGGATTAAATTTAATAGATGGTAACCGATCGATTAATGAACTAATGATACTTGAATTTTCTAAACTTTTCCATAATATTTTACCAAATTTCCGTGACTTAATTTAAGTAGTTTAGCAAAGGTAGGTAGGTGGGGGTCCTTTAACAGAGATGATGTCATTTCCTGTATTCCGGAGCCTTTTAACAGCTGTTTTGACACTTTGATCTCACTAAATGATGGGGCCAACTTCATGCAGCCTGTCTTATATCCGTTATCTTTGATATCAGAGCAGGTCATCCCTAATTCAAAACTTTTCCAAAACATTCATCTCATTCCAAAACATTCCCAGGCCTGGAAAACAGTTTTTCTAATTTCAGAACTTTTCCAGGAATTTCATGACCGTGGGAACCCTGATAATAACTAAAATGTGATTATTTGTAATGTTAAAGGTTGAAACCACCAATCCCACCTTCCTTCATCACCTTCTTTGATTGTTTGATTGGAATGTTTATTAACTGGTAAAATGTATTTCTTGTGCTTTGTGGGTGTGTCATCACCAGTTCAACCAGTAGTTCAACCAGTAGTTAAATTACTAAAAGCACAAAACTAAATGTAGACATAACTTCTCTCTTAATGTTGCTGTCAGAGTGAAACCACAATGATGCATCTGGATCATCCGCCCTAGAGAGTGGCACTGAGACCTCACCACCATATGTGGGAAACACTCCCACCACTCCCACTCCCACCATCACTCCCACCACTCCCATCTTCCTCCAACACCTCCACTCCCATCACCTTCCTCCACCACCACCACCACCTCATCCACTACTTTCCTCCACCACCTTTTTGCACCACTCCCACCACCACCACTACCTTCCTCCACTACTCCCACTCCCACCTTCTTGCACCACTCCCACCACCACCACCACCACTCCCACTCCCACCACCTTCTTGCACCACTCCCACCACTACCTTCCTCCACTACTCCCACTCTCACCACCACCTTCTTGCACCACTCCCACTCCCACCACCACTACCTTCCTCCACTACTCCCACTCCCACCACCACCACTACCTTCCTCCACTACTCCCACTACCACCAATACTCCCACTCCCACTACTCCCACTCCCATCACCTCCACCACTTCCACCACCACCACTACCACCACCACTCCCACCACTAACTTCCTCCATCTCCTCCTTCCTCCTCTTAAACCAAAGTAAACTTAGTGGATACTGACCTTGTGCAGCTCATTGAGAAAGTCATTAAAGTCCGGACCACTTTTGAGCAGTTTCTCTTGAACTCCGGCGTTTTCGTGGCGACAGTCGCAAACTTTGACCGACTTGCAGTGTCCTCCTCTTCCTCCTCTTCCTCCTCCTCGCTTGAGAGATGCGCTATGGTTCAACATCTTCTGGGCTTGGCTGCATGTATTGTCTCTCCGTCCGTCGCAACCTGCAAGTTAAGCAGCATTTCAACCACCCTCCTCCTCCTGTACCACCTTCTTCTCCTCCTTCTTCGCAGCCTTGCGTGGGATGTCTATGCTGCGTTCAATGTACCTCGGAATTTTAAAACACAGAGCTTTGATTCATTCCAGTTAAAAGTCAGGAAAACCAATTCTAGCGATGTTAGTAATTTACAAACAATACCAAGTTGATAAAAGTGCTTTTCGCTGTATTTTTGCTCATAAAACAGTGTAGTAACATATCCACAGATAGAAGTTGTACAATGAGATGTGTGTATAACTGATTTACTGAGACACAAATGAGACAAAACTGCTGATAAACAGGATATTAATACATATTTGACACTTTTGATACAGGGGGGCTAATATATTGGATTTTGAGGCCGGGCCTGGTGGAAAAATCCGACTTCAGAGGGCGTTCCTGTTGAAATTTCCGTCTGGGAAATTGGAATTCCCGATTTTGGAGTAAAACATGAACGCACCATAGCTGTGTTGTTTGGTTTTCCTGTATCTATCATGTCCCTGTTGTCTCGCGAGATTTGTACTGGTTTGTGTGTTTTATACAAAATGATTATGTTTTATGATGTGAAAACGCCGTGATTAAGTACTGTATATGTTAAGGTACAAAAAAAACTGTGGTTTTGGTTAAAGTTATCACTCTCGCGAGATCTTTCGCAGGGTTACCAGGCTGCAGCCCTCGACGGAAGCTCATTACAGACAAACATCAACGCTGAAGTCAGCTTCTGATTCGTAGTTACAGAGAAATAAAAGTGAAACATAAATAGTGATCCATTTATAAGGATATTCTGGCAAAAACCTTTGTGCTTTTATTATTAGAAATATTGGAAGAATGTTTTGTTTTGTTTTCATGGAAAATAACACAGGAAAAGAATCGTATTTGTACATGATACATCTTAATATTATTATAATGGCAAAATTCCATATCCATAAATGTAAATTTACAGGTAAGAAACCATGCTGCTTTATTGCATTTAGCAATGAGCTCGAACAATACATTCATTCAATTCAATCCTCCTTAAAACCAAAAGCAATTAAAACTTTAACAGCTAGTGTTATGTTAAAAATCTTTATATACTGTAGATACTCATCCCCCTAGTGTTAAGTTATAGCTGTAATTTGTAGCTTTTTTTTGCATGTGCATGTGCATTTGCTTTTCTTTGTATTTGTTGTGTGTACCCAGATTGTATGCGGTTTTGTACATTGTGTATACATAAACAGTTTTCCCCTTTTTTGTCAATAAAAAATCACAGTAATAGTGATTTTTAGTAGCTGATGCTTCGTTTTTTCACCACTTACACTTGTGAAAACGTGTTAGACATTGCAGCAAAAGACATCATGCTCTTTAAACACAGATGCAGATGTGCAAAACCTTTGTTTTTTTGTCATTGTTTTGAGTTGTAGCGTCTGGTGCGGAGGATTTGTACCCAAAAATATTAAATAAAATACATTTCAGTAGATAAACTTGTCAAATCTTAATTTCAATCTAGTCCAGATTCAACAAATATAATTATAGTGATTTTTGATATGGTTTTGATTTTTGATATGACAGTCAGAAATAGATAAAAGAGGGAAATTTAAACCTACTTTAACTGAGATTTGTGAAACCTTCATCTACTTATAAAAACTGAGTGGAAAAAGGCTGATAACAGGAAAAAAACCTATTTGTCAAATCTTTACTAGAATATTGCTCTTAAGATTTGACAATTTACATTTATTGATCTGGTTTGGGACATTGACTAATGTGGGACAACTAAGTATTGGATTCATGTGTAAATGGGGTAAACAAATCACAATTGCAAAAATTGTCCCACATTACCTAATCCACCCTAAAATTACTTACCTTTCGCTTTACGTTTCCATGGAAGACGAATCAGAAACTAACTTCAGCGTTGTGTTTTCTTTACTTTCGGTATCGTTTCCCTGCTGTTTGGAAACTTTGGAGCTGTTGGGCGGGACATGGCTGCTTCATTGAAACCAGCATCATTTTAACCCTTGCTATGATAATATAATAGCCTATTACACTATATAATGTCCGTGGTGGCTCAGAGCACGCGGGGATGGGTTTTGGACGCACGCTCTCTCATCGATGAGGGATATTCACCATGCACGCGACGGAAAGGAGAAACAAACACACATCTCACGTGTTGTTTCAAAAAGCAATGTTTCCACATTTCAAAGAGTCATTACAGAGAAACTGTGAGTGCTGCTGCAGAGGGAGGAGACACAGAGCAGCTGCAGAAAGATGACAAACCTACAAAGGTAAACACTGCTGCAGAGGCTCCATGTACTACACAGTCATCTATCTGCTGACCCTTTGGAGGGGCCCCACCCCTAGGTTGGGAACCACTGGACTAAACTAGCTAACTGTATATAAAGTAGTGTAAACTAGCTCCACCTCCAGCAGCTACAACAGTAACATGCTGCTCTAACACTGATGCTTCACTATTAATAATCTAATGATGTCATAATAATAATATATCAGTCAGAGGGACCAAACCACTACTTTTACTGTAATACTGCATACTACATCACTCAAAAACTGCAGTACTTTTACTGTAATACTGCATACTACATCACTCATAATACTGCAGTACTTTTACTGTAATACTGCAAACTACATCGCTCATAATACTGCAGTACTTTTACTGTAATACTGCAAACTACATCGCTCATAATACTGCAGTACTTTTACTGTAATACCGCATACTACATCACTCATAATACTGCAGTACTTTTACTGTAATACCGCATACTACATCGCTCATAATACTGCAGTACTTTTACTGTAATACCGCATACTACATCGCTCATAATACTGCAGTACTTTTACTGTAATACCGCATACTACATCGCTCATAATACTGCAGTACTTTTACTGTAATACCGCATACTACATCGCTCATAATACTGCAGTACTTTTACTGTAATACCGCATACTACATCGCTCATAATACTGCAGTACTTTTACTGTAATACCGCATACTACATCACTCATAATACTGCAGTACTTTTACTGTAATACTGCATACTACATCGCTCATAATACTGCAGTACTTTACTGTAATACTGCATACTACATCACTATAATACTGCAGTACTTTTACTGTAATACAGCATACTACATCACTCATAATACTGCAGTACTTTTACTGTAATACCGCATACTACATCGCTCATAATACTGCAGTACTTTTACTGTAATACCGCATACTACATCACTCATAATACTGCAGTACTTTTACTGTAATACTGCATACTACATCGCTCATAATACTGCAGTACTTTTACTGTAATACTGCATACTACATCACTATAATACTGCAGTACTTTTACTGTAATACTGCATACTACATCACTCATAATACTGCATACTACATCGCTCATAATACTGCAGTACTTTTACTGTAATACTGCATACTACATCACTCATAATACCGCAGTACTTTTACTGTAATACTGCATACTACATCACTATAATACTGCAGTACTTTTACTGTAATACTGCATACTACATCACTCATAATACTGCAGTACTTTTACTGTAATACTGCATACTACATCGCTCATAATACTGCAGTACTTTTAGTTAAATAGGGTTTTACATGCAGGACTTTTACTTATATTGGAGTATTTTTACATTACTGTATTGGTACCTTAACTTCAGTATCTGAATTCTTCCTCTACTACTAACTGGGCAATTGTTTGTGCATGACACACAAACTAACTGACTGACTGGCTAATTTATTTACATTATTTAAATCCATGTTATGTTATATATAAATGCACTATAAGATAAAATAATAAAACATAATATTAAATTCAAGTTGATGGGATACATTTCAGCAACAGTTCAGCTTAATGCAGATACATTTTAATCAGTCAGTAGTACGGCAGCCCTGCAGAACAACCTTTGTTTTGAATAGTTTCTCTTTGTTTGTGCTCACCTCTCAACTATATTCTATATCTATTTGACTTTTTAGAAAAGGAAACGAAAACGCAGCGAGCTCAACCAGGGAGAAATCGACTCACTGGCCTTTCATGAGAAGGTAGGTGAAGAAATCTGCTGTGATATGTGTGATGCTCTTAAATATGAGAGTCATAAAACCCAGTGTTTTTCTATTATTCAATGTGTGACAGACAGCACGGTCAAACTTAACACTTCAATTACAATTTATGGTCTAATTCCACATTTATCACAATCAATTTCCTGTCTTCACGTTTTATATAAAGCTCTGTTTTGACATAATGATATAATCTATGCAACGTGTGTCGATGCAGATCAGATCTGTTGTTCTGGAGGGAACAAAGTCCTTGGTGGATTCTGCCAGATCCCTCGGATATCTGAAGGGAGAAACACTCACAGAGGAGGAGAAGAAAGAGGAGGAGGAGCTACTTCCCTCCCAGGACTGCAGCCTCGCCGCTCTCTGTGAAATGGCTAAAGAGCTTCCTCTAGTGGACGACGAGGAGCAGGAGGACGAGGAGCAGGAGGAGCGTGCTCAGTCACTTGTGGGGGAGGACGGCGGCTGTACGTCACACCTCGACTTGTTCTCTCTGGTGACGGAGAACAGGGCCGACGGGGCCGCGGTGGTCACGCTGATGGGAGAGGAGTACGTCATCCCACCACGCTCCGCCTTCCTGCTGTCTGATTTCACAAGAATACAACCTCTAGTCCACTGTGAGTCAGAGAGGAGCTTCTGCTTGAGGACAAAAGCTGTAAAACTGTCTGAAAATGGTCCCATTATTGCATAAACATGACCGGCTGTAAATCACTGTAGCGTCTCGCCCTATTAACTGAGACTACAGTAGTTGTTTTCCAGGCCTGACATCCCTTTTATAATAAAGCTGCTTGTTTTTCCCCCCCAGATGGAAGGAGGTTTGAGCTAATAGTTATGGACCCGCCGTGGGAAAACAAGTCTGTGAAGAGGAGTCGCAGGTAATTTGTCGCGCAGACCTTTAGGAGGTGTTAAAAACAACGAGACAACGTGAGACTTAATTGTTCTCTGGGGGAAATTCACACGTTATAACATCATAAAAAACAACAGGCTAACGAACGAGGCTTTAAAAAGATCAAAGAACTGAATGAAATGCATATCAGTGGTGGAAAGTAGCTGAGGATATTTAATTAAGTGTAATTTTGAGGCACTTAATTTGACTTCATTACTGAGGGAAACACTTTACTTTTACTCCACTGTATTTATTTAACTGCTGGAAAGGTTAAAACCTCTTAAAGTAAAGTAGCATCTACCTGAGAAACCCTTGATCACAGGTTACAGCCTTTTAATTTGATAATGAAGGACAGAGAGATGTTTGGGTCAGTGATAAATAAAGGTTGGCAAGATGAGCAATTCAAACATATCTTTAAAAAATAGTTTTAAAAGCAGCATCAGGTTTGTTAAAATGTACATTTAGTATTTTTGTTGGTTTTATATCATTTGAAATGACATTTGCACCATTTTTTAACCAAAAGTAAGACTGAATGCTCCTGAAAATGTCAAATGGTGTAACCACAAAAACATGATAAATATTACATATTTTATCCACCTACAGTGTAGGTAAGTGGACTTATACTAATAATTACTTCATGTTTTAAACATCAAATGAAAAGAAATTGTTTGGGGGTATTTATACATTTACATTTTTAAGCATTTTGTCAATATTGAGCAGAACATATCCTAAAAACAATAATTTTTTTCTAAAATCATTTTGACAAATTGAAGAACAAAACAGTGTTGTGTTGCAAAAGTGGATTATATATTTATTCCACATTTTAATTCACATTTATTTTCCTGTCCATCAGATTTTTATGAAAAAATAGCGGTTACACCAATTGACACTGAGTTGCATCACGTCATTGACCCATTTCCATTTCAAATTTAAAGACTTAGAGATGCATATGGAGGTAAAAAGAGAAAAGTTACATTTAGAGAAGTTTGAAAATTTTGGAACAGCATGTTTGTTTCTTATCTTTTAATCACCTGCTGATCCCTCAGATTTATTAACCCTCCTGTTGTCCTCGAGTCAAGGGAGGAAGAAGGAAGGATGGAAGTATGGAAGGGAGGAAGAAAGTATGGAAGGGAGGAAAGGAAGGATGGAAGGGAGAAAGAAGGAAGGAAAGGAGGAAGAAGGAAGGAAAGGAGGAAAGAAGGAAGGAAAGGAGGAAGAAGGAAGGAAAGTAGGGAGGAAGGAAGGAAGGAAGGAAGAAGGGAGGAAAGCAGGGAGGAAGGAAGGAAGGAAGGAAAGGAGGAAGAAGGAAGGAAGGGAGGAAAGAAGGAAGGAAAGGAGGAAGAAGGAAGGAAAGTAGGGAGGAAGGAAGGAAAGGAGGGAGGAAGGAAGGTAGGAGGGAGGAAGGAAGGAAGTAAGGAAAGAAGGACAGAGGAAAGAAGGAAGGGAGGAAGGTAGTGGGGAGGAAAGTAAGAGAGAAGGAGGGAGGGGGAAGGAAGGAAGGGAGGAAAGAAGGAACAGTCAAAACAGAGGGGGTCAATTTGACCCGGGAGGACGACACAAAGGTTAAGAAAACCCTTGGAAACCTCATATCATACACATTAACTTTACAGTCAGTAATATGGTGGTTGCACTTTAACACTTTAATGTATTTTCTCCACACAGATACAGCTCTTTACCTTCATCCCAGCTGAAACGGCTCCCCATTCCCCTCCTGGCATCCCCGAACTGTTTAGTGGTTACCTGGGTTACAAACCGGCCGAGCCATCTGCGTTACATCCGTGACGAGCTGTATCCTCACTGGGGGGTCGAGGTGGTGGCTGAGTGGTTCTGGGTTAAGGTAGGAACACTTTGACCAAGTTGGAAGTCTAACTTATTGGAGTTATTCCAGATGTTTTAAAGGTTTGTGGGTTTTTTTTCTCCTTCAGGTCACCACATCTGGACAGTTTGTGTTTCCACTGGACTCGCAGCACAAGAAGCCGTATGAGGTGCTGGTCATCGGCCGATATCGCTCCTCTACGACTGACTCCTCCAGGTTAAAAACACTCCACTTCTCTATGTTTCGGATTTCATAAAGTTTTATTTTCTGTATATTATATTATAGGCGAAGCATAATTTCGTTTTCTTATGCAAGTTCATAAGAAATGACACATAAAGGAAATCTGAATCTGAATCTGTGTTTTATTTAATTCTCTAACTTTTCATACCACTTCCAGCCTTTCAGAGACGTCCGCGGTCCCTGTGGAGGATCAGCGTTTGATTGTCAGCGTCCCATCAGCTCTGCACTCCCAGAAGCCTTCACTCTCAGGTAAATACTGTCAATAGGGGAGTACTGAATACATATACTGCTGTTTTTAATTCTTTTAAATAAATCATGATGTGAGCTTATTTGGAGCACACATGGGCTTAAATGGAGTCACAGTACCAATTAAACCCACTTTATTCATCAAATATCTTTATTTTATATTCCAACATCTACATGAACTGATGAATACATTTTCAAATGAGAGATAAATGTTGCTTTATAAGAAATGATCTCCCTTATAAATCATGTCAGTATCCATGAAAACCAGCTGGACTTAGATTTTGGTGCTTAATGGGAACATTTACCCTAACAGCTGATCTTAGGTCTTAGGAAGGAAGGAAGGAAGGAAGGAAGGAAGAAATTATGGACAGAAGGAAGGAAGGAATGAAGAAAGGGAGGGAGGAAGGAAAGATGGAGGGAAGGAGGGAAAGAAGGAAGGGAGGAAGGAAGGAAAGAAGGAAAGATGGAGGGAATGAAGGATGGAAGGAAGGGAGGGAGGAAAGATGGGGGGAAGGAAGGAAAGAAGGAAGGATGGAAGGAAGGAAGGACAGATGGAGGGAACATTTACCCTAACAGCTGAAAACATTGGTTAGAAAACTAGAAAAGTCATCAAATGTAATAAGTTACATTACTTTGATGAAGTCATTGAAATAGTTACATTACTTATTACATTTTAAATAGAGTAACTAGTAATCTGTAACCTATTACATCTCCATAGTAACCTTCCCAACGCTGATCGTAAACAACAGCCTGGCAACATGTTTTACTGAACCACCAGAGGGCAGTGCAGGAACATCTATGATTATTATCCTGCTATGCAGCTTCAGCAATATGCTCACACACACACACACACACACACACACACACACACACACACACACACACACACACACACACACACACACACACACACACACAACAGTGAAGATTATAAGTGTGACTCAGTTATGGTTTGCATGGCAAAAATTTAAAATGCATCTTTTTAATGTACTTACATGTCAGAAGCATCATGCAAAATAACATCTAATTAATTGTGAAAAATAAGCACAATTAATTAATAAATGATTGATTTTTTGTGCAGGTTATAAGTAGTAGAATGATGCTCTTGTTTCCACACTGCAGAAAGCTGCTATGTTCTGTTTGAAGGAGGCTATCAGTGGTTGCAGATGGTCATGTTGGAGGAGAGTCAACTGCACAAACATGACTTTTATGGCCTTTATTGTAGTTATAATAAACGGCAGTGCTTGAATCAGCTCGACTCATCACGACACCTCTTGATTTGTCACACAGTGCAAACTTCTGCTGCTCGGGATCCAATCTTTTGTCTTTTGCATCGATTGTTTTGACTTCAACGTGCGCCCTGATACTTAGAATCAATGTGAGACCTTGACAATGAATATGCAGAAGCTATGAATAAGAGAGGCTTGACGTCATTTCCCTCTCTCTCAGGGGGAATGCGATTTATTGTGCAGTATGGAGAGCGAAACACGGCCGGTGTGTTTGCAGGCGAAGAAAAGCTTCCACCTCTCGGATACTGTTAAAATACATTATAGAGCTGTGATACCATAGAGATTAAGTAGATTAGGATACAGACTGGGTGATTCTTTGTTCATGGTAAAGCCTCATTTGTTTGTCTGCTTTGTTTTTAAGTCTTTTTCATAGCTTGTAACACACACAACATCTTTATTTAGATGGCTTGATTCCAGTATTTAATAGAAAAAAAGGAAAGAAATAGAAAAATGGCCCCTTTTCACTTCATTTTAAATCATATTAATGCCATTAAACAGCCAGAGAGAGCAGCGTTCCTAGTTGTGATGCTGTGTTTTCAACCCCAGTTACCTTTGTGCTGTTTTTGCAAGAGGTGAGAAAGCTCTGCTGGCTCAGATGTGGGTGCGGCTCAGATCTGCGAGGGGTGTACTAGTTGTTAAATTACAGTGTGTCATGACATCTAAGAAAGGTTTGACTCAACTCTTGCAGAGAACCGTTTATTTATTTAACAAATTGGAGAATAAAGAGACACTCGAGGAGGAGGCAAAATGTCTCTTTCTTTTGTTCACACCTTTTTGCAACTACTAGAAATCTTCTTTTTTAGGTTTGTAGCAACCCTGAGGCTTTTCTTTTTTTTCTTCTTCTCCTCTCTTCTCATCGCTGTAAGTCTGCAGCACTCACTGCGTTCATGTGGAGCGTGTCAGGTCTACCAGAGCCAGTTGGGCAGCCTCGACGGTGTGAAGCCACAACCCTCGAGCCTGCAGTGTTGAGAAACCCTGACCCATTTCTCCTCCTCCTCCTCCTCCTCCTCCTCCTCCTCCCCCTATCTCAGATGGGGCTCCTGTCACTGACATTCTTGGTTGCCATGGAGAGATAAGGGACACCATTACTCCATTGCGGCTATACAACACATCCTTGCCAGATGGTCAAGCTGCAGAAAAAAGAAAGAAAAAAGAAGTGTTTGCGCTTCTCTGAATACGAATGACAAGACGTGTGGTTTTTTATTAATTAAGGCGACCCCCCCCCCCCCCCCCCCCCCCTTCTCTCTCTCCCCTTCCTCCACATACAACTTTCAGAAATGGTGAATTATAATTAGTGGTTAAGCGGCTGTTTCTAATGCTCTTCTCATTCAGAGGAACACTGCCAATTATGCGGGTTGCATTAGTGATGATCTGTGACAGTGACCTCTGCACCAATATGCTTCTTTGGCAACTTCGAAAGAAAGTCTAGATTTATGGAGCTGTTCATGGTGGTTGTCTCAGCGTCTCTAGATAACCTTCTCCCTTTTACCTCTGGATGTCTCTCGGGGCTGCTTGTAGAGCATTTTGAACTCTCAATCATATCGTTGTTGGGATCGTCTGAGATTAAAAAGGAAGATGTAATTAGTGCTCGTCTCTCATGTGTCCCAAAAGGTATCAATACAATCTCTAAAAAGGAAATTCTGAATGTTGTGAAACAGCTAAACAGTGTAATGGAGCTCTAATTGTAAAACTTGGAGTCACTGCAACAAGCTTTAAACACAACATCAGCATATTACCTTTGCAAACAGTTGGATTTTTTACACATCCAGCAACTTTTACTACAATACTCCCTCTCCTTTTAGCTCTACTTCACCCTCCTTTAAGACATTATTTGTCTCTTTAGCTGCAAACATTCTCCGATACTTTCACCAACTAGTTTCTAACTTTGTCTGCTTTTTGGTGCTGGTTGAAAACAGCTACCTGCTGCAGCTGTTTTTAAGTTGTTAAGCTGTAAGACAAAGAAATGAAAGACACTAAAATGATCCACAGAGCTTGATGGGAACTGCAGAGTAAGGAACGGCTTTCATGTGATTTGATACGTAGTTGTTTCGTCCATTTAAAACATAGAAATATTGATTATAGCAGCTTTAAAGAATAGAAGGAAAGTGTTGCTACTGTTGCCATCTCTTGTTGGTTTCTGCGTAGTCTGCCACACGTCACAATGGACTATTATGCAGAATAGAATAGAATAAAACGCCTTTATTATTGCATGTTAACATACAACTAAATTGTGCTGCCTCTCTTAAAAGGAAAACCGACTCTATTCTCTTACATGTACACACATTAAAAGAAGCTGTCAGCTGAATGAGTAAATAGCTATAAAAAATAGAATAAGATAAAATAAAGCATTACATCACCGTTTAGTGGTAAAACGTTTACTTTAACTTGAGCTGGAGATCAGAAGGGTTTTTTTTATATTAACTACTTCTGTCCAAAGAATAAAAAACTAGGAGAAAAAAGTAACTTTAACACAAGAAAAAACAAGACTAAGCAACTCTCATAATCATCCTGCTGCTGGCTTTATATACAGTAAATATGATGCCTATGTAATTGGGAATATGTATAATGGAGTTTGGTATGCTAGTAAAACATTTAGTGAAGCTTCTTATAAGAAAAGAGAACAATGGTTAATGTAATCTAGTGTTGACAGCATATATATAATAAGTGTATAGCTGTTGCATGATATCTATGAGGTAAAGTGTGGAGATTTAAGTGATGCCTAAAACCAGACCAGGTGGGACTCCAGAATGAAAGTGAGTGAAAGTATTTAAAAGACTGAAATCTTAAAGAAATTAAAACTATCAAAAAGCTAAAAATCAAAGCTTGTTATAATGATTCAGACTATGTTTAATCCAAAATTAATACAGCAAATAAAAAGGTGCATAAATTAGATGAGAAGTCAATCAAGAATCAAAGAAAAACACTGTAAAACTTGGATTATGTATAATTAATGGAGCGGGACTTTTACGGCATAATTAGTTTGCTCTTTACTCGTCTAATCCTGGATGAACCCTACGAGGACACCGAGGCAGCGATATCCCAGACTGAATATGTTACTTGTCGAGGGAATAGTTAAGTAACACCTTCCTTTTGCCTCCGGCTTTCCTCTTCAGAAGTTTCATACGTTGTCCCATTGTCTCGGAGTTAAGAGGACAATTAGACCTTTTATTCTCCGTTCAACTTTGAGAGCTGAGTCACCGGTCGGGGGCTGAATTAGTCGAGAGGTGCATGTTTGGCCTTTTCCACTCTGTGCCTCTGTCTCTCTCTGACGTGCATAGGAAGAGAAAACGGGGAGGCAGGACACCACATTGTGCAGGTTGGATCGGTTTGGGGATCAGGCTTTTGAGCTCATTAACTCTCTGAGTTATGGCCGAGGCGAGTGTCAGGGAGGTTTTTTTGCACAGGGGCAGAGGGAAGTGAAACGTATCTGTCAGGTGTGTCGTTCCTAGAATATCATCACTTATATAGACTCAAGGTCACTGCCAGTCTACACGTAGGAGAAAAAAAAAAAGTGTGCTGTGGTGAGGAGGAGCTGGGCAGCTGCCAACGGCCGTCCTCTCACTGTGACGGAGTAACAACAAAGTGCCCCCCGTCAGAAATGGATGTGGCTCAATAACCTAACAACCTGACTTTAAGCAGCAAAGCAGATTATTTTTTCTTGTGACTAACTTTCACACCGTTCACACATATGACTGATGTGTAAAAGCAAGGTGATAGAATTAAGTTAGGAGATAAAAAATGAGGAGTAGTTGTTAAAAAGGGCAAAAATTAAATTTGTCATCTCAGGGAAACTGCACAAATCCTCTTAATTTGTAGTAAATACAATAATGTGGTAATATCAACTAAAAAACAATATTAACTGGCATGCAGAGTGCTGCTATAAGCTTTAAAATGATGGTTGCAAGTCCTGCTTTCCTTTGTGTGTATCCTCAGAAACTAATTAAACAGCGGACTCTGAGCACAGAGCAAAGGTGGAAAAGTTTAGAGAGAAAAAGAGAAAATAGGGGATTTTTCTGCTGTGATTTTAATATTAAGAAATATATTTAGATTTGCCCCTTATTTCTCCTCATGGACACTTTTTAATCCTGCAAGATATGCACGCAGTTTACAGGCAAGCACATATATCACAAGTCTTAAAACAAGCACATTACATCATCCTGAGGCCTTGTCATGTTTTAAGAAGCTTGGGTCAAAATCTAGTTTTTTGGATGGCACGAAGTTATGAGAGAAAGAGAAAATATGTGTTTCTCTGCTGTGATCTTAATATGAACTATATGGTATGTTTCTCAGTAAAGGTATTTAGATTTACACCTTTTTATTCTCCTTGTGGACACTTTTTAATCATCAATATACACACACAAGTTCACAGGCAAGTTGAATAAGAAATTGTACTTGCAGCTTCTTGGCTACACTTAAGCTTAATATATTTATATCACAAGTCTTAAAAACAAGCCCATTACATCATCCAGAGGCCTCGTCTTGTTTTAGGGGAGCTTGGGTCAAAATCTAGTTTCCTGGAGCTTTAATTTTTAAGTTTATATTATGCTTACATGGTGCATATTCTTCATTAAAAATAGTTTTTGTCTGACCTCCTGTGGTTTAGTCACGCCTTCAGCCAGAGAGGGCAGTAAAACACTGCTTTTTAACTTATTAAGTAACACAAAACTAATAGAAACAGCAGTCTTATATACAGCCAGTACTGATTGTTTACTGGGTAAAATTTAATACTGGTGTGTTTAGTGTGCACGTTTGCAACATAAAGAGGAAGTCAAAAGGAGCCAACAGAACAGATTATAAGTCTTTAATAGGTTAATCTCTCATTCATTCCTCCTTTTCCCCTTTCTCACAGAGGTGTTGAAGCCGTACGTAGGAGCCGAAGCAAACTGCCTGGAGTTATTCGCCAGGAATCTGCAGCCTGGATGGACCAGCTGGGGCAACGAGGTGCTCAAATTCCAACATACAAACTATTTCACTTTGACGCCTGCGGACGACGGAGCAGCCGTTCCTAAAGACGAAGCTGCAGACACACCAACGCCCAGCTCACCTGAGTAACCCCACCGCTGCCCCTCCCCCCTCCTCCACTGACACACCAGCGTCCAGCTCACCTGAGAAACCCCACCGCTGCCCCCCCCCCCCTCCTCCACAGTCACACCAGCGTCCAGCTCACCTGAGAAACCCCCCCGCTGCCCCCCCTCCCTCCTCCACAGTCACACCAGCATCCAGCTCACCTGAGAAACCCCACCGCTGCTGGCCCCCCCCCTCCTCCAAAGACACACCAGCGTCCAGCTCACCTTAGAAACCCCACCGCTGCCCCCCCCCCACTCCTCCACTGACACACCAGCGTCCAGCTCACCTGAGAAACCCCACCGCTGCCCCTCCCCCTCTTCCACTGACACACCAGCATCCAGCTCACCTGAGTAACCCCACCGCTGCCCCCCCCCCTCCACTGACACGCCAGCGTCCAGCTCACCTGAGAAACCCCACCGCTGCCCCCCCTCCTCCTCCACAGACACACCAGCGTCCAGCTCACCTGAGAAACCCCACCGCTGCCCCCCCCCTCCTCCACAGACACACCAGCGTCCAGCTCACCTGAGAAACCCCACCGCTGCCCCCCACCCCTCCACTGCGGACTGACTTAACCCCAACATATTAGTTTTTTTAATGTAGTTTTTTAATAAAGATTCAACATCAATACATTTCTAAAACCCGTCTTTTGATCCATACTTCTGATGCATGTGAGACCTTTGATTACTTATTTTTTTAGGGGGGTTTAGGTGCTTCTTTTTTTTTTTTTTAAGGTAGTGCATCACAGGCCTGATGATGCAGTTGGAGAGATGAAAGTGCATTTCTGTGGAGCTATGACTGCAATCAGATAAACAAGCCTCAAGGTTTTACTTTATTTCATTTTATTTTTGAGTAATCTTTGGCACAATATGTGTCTTGACGATGATCAAAGTGTTGCTATTTTTACTCACTTTATGAGGTTTTGAACTGAGTTTCGAAACATTTCACAAAGAGAAGAGGTTTCATATTGGATGCATACTGGTTTGCTTTTAACAATCCTTTATTAGAAATAGTTTTGCTTAAAGGTTTGTAGTTTGAAGGACACCCAGCTCTATCCTCGGGTAATTTTCCTCGCCTCCATTGAATCTCTTCCCTGTGTCACACCTATAACCATCAGCATAACTCTTAACCTGCTTTTTCCTATTGGCGGGGCCTGTCTTAATGAGTCGGTGGTCTCCAGAGAGGGGGGGAGGTGGGGGGTGTGATGCTGTGTGGCGTTGTGGGATGAGCCCGGCTGTCTTTAGGCAGATGAGGATGAGATACGGACACTGCAGCAGAGCACATACACATCAGAGCTAATGAAGCCAGAGTGTGACTCCAGCAGGATCATTTATACATTACCTTGTCATGCTCTCTTTATCTCACACACACACACACACACACACACACACACACACACACACACACACACACACACAGAGTCATGTTTCCATCACTTCAGAGGACATTACATTGACTTGCATTCATTCCTGGAGACTTTAACATACCTAAACCAAGTCTTCACCCTAAAATTAATGATTTATGTAAAAGGAGCGAGTCCACACAAACAGATTTATATCCACACACACACACACACACACACACACACACACACACACACACACACACACACCAGCCCATCTACCTCTTTATCTGACCTCTCTGAGGTTAGGATGTGAAGCAGATAGGACGAATGTGTCTGCATGATATATATTCAAAGAGATATTTAAGTTAAAAACAGATGTGCAACAAGTAATTCAAACCAAAAAAAGAGACTTTAGGTCATTTAAGCCCTCTCCAAAATCTTGAGGGTCAGTTAAACAGCTTTTTAAAAAATCCTTTATTCTCCTTACATGTCATTTTTTTTAAAGCATTTATTAATATTGAGGTTTCACAAAATAGGATAAAATAGGACACCCATCAAAGCTATATGATATGCAGTTATAAAAAAAACACATCAAATTAATAACTTAACTTAAACTTAACCTAGTTTATGTATACAGCAACATGATAGGCAATTATGCTGCTCTAATTACCCTGTTTATTCTATGCAATGTACATACCTTTTGGATTTTAAGGAACCTTTTCTTTGCATTCAGCGTTTCACACCAAAACCCATTGTGTGTCTTTAAAGTTGCAGTTTGTAGAAGTTATTGTCATCTAGCAGACCAGACTTATTCTGCCTTTTTTCTCTCTTAAAAAAACATTGTTATGAATGTTTTTCACACCTGCAGTTTCTCAACAATTATAATGGCACAATGCAACCTGTTACAGCACGTTACTGCAGTTCAACAGGTGGCAGTAAAGCGTCGTCAGGGTTACCTCTGTTCTCATGGTGTTTATGGTCATCCTTGATCCTTGTGCATGAGCTGAAAAGGCTGTAGTCTACTCTGCAGCACCAGTACAGGTCAAAAACTCCACCTGCTGCCTTTATTGATATGCTGTGAATGAGGTAAAGAAATTAGGTCTTTGAAAAGTGCAATAATGAAGGACTTTACAATCATGTGAAGCCCTTTGAGGTCTTTTCTGATTTCTGATACTAGACTATATACACTGAAAATATATACTTTTTTAATCAATGACGTAGAAAACTTTATACTTGAGTTTGTACTGTTGGCTGTGTCTTACTAAATCTAATCAACTCACCCCTCCATACTGTTGCTGTGCTCTTATATAATGTTATAATAATATTCTAACATACCACTCTTAACCTTTCAAACTTTCAAACAGAACAATGTGCATTAAATACAGTAATCTTACAGGGTTATGATTATGTTTACAGTTATAATAGAAAAGGAGAAGTACTCAACAGTGCTAGTCAGGTCGCCAAGGATTTGTCGTTATTGTCTGTGTTCCCATGGAAACGATAGGCGAAATCATAAGAAACATTCATCACTTATCCTTGAATTTCTCAGAAACCCTCCCTCCCTTTGTGAAATCCGCCATAAATGAATACATTCAGACGTATGACACGTATACAAACACGTGCGCATTATGCATTTTGTTTCCACTGCAGCAAAACTTTTCATTGACGTTTTTTCTCCTTCTGCTCTCTCAAACCTTATTTATTTATTTATTTATTTATTTATGCGTGGAGCTAGTTGATCAAGGCTCACCAGCTTTTGTCTTTGAATGTGTTTCAATGCAGTTTTGTCTTGCTGTCTTAATTGCAACAGTTACAGTATGTCGTGTTAACAGTGTTGGGGAAGCTACTTTGTGAGCGTAGCTTGTAAAACTACATGTAGTTCAGCCTGGAAGTAGTTTGAACAAACTACATTTCTAACCCCTGGAGAAATGTAGTTTGTTAAACTACAGCAAAAAAAGTAGCTTTAGCAACTACTTATACTCATTATACTGATTTAACTCAGCGTTAAATAAATCAACATGTGGTGTATATGAAACTAAATATAATAGCCTTTCCAAAAATTCACATGCCAGCAAAAATATTCCTCAACTCAGTTTTATTTTTTTTTAAGAAAAAAAGCTGGTCAACATACTGTAGGTTCACCATAGACATGTTGGGTAATCTAGACACATGTTGGGTAATCTATAGACAGGTTAGGTAATATAAAGAGAAAATGAAAATCCTACCCCAATACTCACTTGTAAATCAAAAATGTAAATCAGTCAACAAAAAATGTACTAAAAAACCCAAAGAGGCAGACATATTGTAGATCGAATTCTAGAATGTTGGCATGTCATGACATTGATTCATGCCTTTTTTCAAAGAGAGTTCCGGAACACAATAATGGTAAAATAGAATGTATATTTCATGCTATTGGCCAAAATTGTAGTTTGTAAATTGAACTACAAAAAATGACCCAAAAAGTAGTTGAAATACTTGACGCAGCACAAAATATGAAATGTAATTTACTACCAGCAAGTTACAGCAAATTGTAGTTAAGCTATGTAGTTCAACTTTAAGTTTCCCCAACACTGCGTGTTAAAAGTCTGGAACAGCTCTTGTCACGCTGTCTCTCTGTTGGTCATATTTCTTCCTCCTTTTGTTTCCCCCTTCCTTCTTCATCACTGCATTTCTTTTTCTTTTCCTCAGTAATCATCTCTGACCACTCAACCACCCTCTAAAAGCCTACGATGCTCTGCAGAATGATGTCACCGCGGTCATCAAGGCCATTCTTCCAGGCGCCAGCAGATGAAGCGTGTCCTGTCAAACTCAGATGAAGTACCAGAGTGAAGACCCCGATCACCTTTTCCTCTAACAATCTCCCCCCCTATACTTCTACTCTGTTAAAAAAAGGGTGTGTAAGTTGCCTTAGTGTTTAAATCTTAATTAAGCACACAGGTGTTTTGGGGGTCAATTATTTTTTGTGTGTCCGTGTGGTTTAGTCAAATGTGAAAATAAACGTATGAATAACTTGCACACATTCTTTTTTGTGGACCCAGCATCACATTTCTGCTTTTAATCCATTTTGAGAGAATATATTAGAGGATTATGGCAAAAATGTCTAAGTGGTGTAACCATAAAACTTTGGACCAAATAATTCAACTTGCTTAAAAACAGTAAATTCTCAATAAAACACCATATCAACTAGTTTGGCATGATCTTACATTATAACTTTTATATTAAATAAAGGTAATGGAATACAATTGTTCTAAATGTTACATTTCATCTGGTAACCATGGAGATCAGGAAACATTTACATTGTTTTAAATGAAGTAATTATTAGTATAAGTCCACTTAAATACACTGTAGGTGATACAATATTTAATATTTATCATTCTTTTGTGGTTACACCATTTGACATTTTCAGGAGCATTCAGTCTTACTTTTGGTTAAAAAATGGTGCAAATATCATTTCAAATGATATAAAACCAACAAAAATACAAAAAGGACATTTTAACAAACCTGATGCTGCTTTTAAAACTATTTTTAAAGATATTTATATCTTACCAACCCTTATTTGTCACTGACCCATTGATAGCTGATTAGCTGTATTGCCAATATCGAGCCACACACCAGCATCAGGTCAGCTTCACCTCGAGCTGTCAATAATCAATCAGCTGAGCACTGATTGATGTTGGTTTCGTAGCGGTTGGAGGAGATGGCGGACTAAGAGCATCCATACATGTGGTTTCCATCAAGTGTGCCGACCACAGCTTCACCAGATGTACTTTATGAATTAACTGAACCACAGAGCATCCGCAGCACTCTGACAGCCTTTAATTGGCACAACCACTAAAATAAATGATCATAACCGACACTGAGGTTGACTAATGAGTGCAGAGCTCCAACAGCATCAACATCTGGTGAGGTGACATGGCATTATGCAAAAAATGAGTCATAATTCTGCTTTATAATTTCCTTTTTAGTCAATGAGCTGAGAGGAATTGGAGAGATTCGTTGGCACTTTAACAGTAACAGCTGCAGTTCAGGACTTTTGGCTCCCCCTTCTGGCAGTGGCAGTAATTACAAAAACACTTCAACACTTGCTTACATTATAATCACCACCATAGCCCGCTCCATTGCTACTGTTGCAGCTCTAAAACTGTGTATAAATTGTTTTTTAATGTCACAAAACCCCCACGAAATACCTCGTTTCACTATCAGAATTTGATGCATTCAGTCCAATAACATTTGAAAAGTCTAGAGCTGCATGATTAGATCATTTTATATATATATATATCGTCATTCTCCCTCATAAAAAATCCAGAATTAATAAGTAAGCAGATATTTTTCATCTAAAAGTCCATTCTCAATGTGTGAACTGGGAGGTTTGTTTAAGTTGCATCCTGTAACATGATTTGCTCCCAAATTGTTTGCAAGTCCGCACCTTAACCTTCGTGTCGTCCCCCCGAGTCAAATTGAACCCGTCTGTTTTGACCGTTCCTTCTTTCCTCCCTCCGTCCTTCTTCCTTTCCTTCCTTCTTCCTTCCCTCCTTTCCTTCCTTCTTCCTTCCTTCCACCCTCCCTCCTTTCCTTCTTCCTTCCTTCATTCTCCTTCCTTCCTCCCTCCTTCCTTCCTTCCTCCCTCCTTCCTTCCTTCCTTCCTCCTTTCCTTCCTTCCTTCCTTCATTCTCCTTCCTTCCTCCCTCCTTCCTTCCTTCCTCCCTCCTTCCTTCCTTCCTCCTTTCCTTCCTTCCTTCCTTCCTTCTTCCTTCCTTCCTCCCTCCTTTCCTTCCTTCCTTCCTTCCTCCCTCCTTCCTTCCTCCTTTCCTTCCTTCTTCCTTCTATCCTCCCTCCTTTCCTACCTCCTTCCTTCCTTCCTCCCCCCTTTCCTTCCTTCCTTCTTCCTTCCTTCCTCCTCCTTTCCTTCCTTGCTTCCTCCATCCTTCCTTCCTCTTTTCCTTCCTTGACTCGAGGACAACAGGAGGGTTAAACTCAGATTTTCAAAGAGCACAGAGAGAAACTTTCCTCCCTCAGTAGATGAATTTTTAACACATTTTCAAAGAAGAAGCACATCATCAATCCTTGACATCACACTCTCCTCTTACAATCACTGGCTCACTAATTATGTTTTTCACTTCAGTTTTCATTCAACATGGGATGAAAACCATTTATGCAATGAATGTCTTATTTGACTGAAAAGTGTCTAGATGAATTCTGGCCTTCACAAAGAACAGATCTTTTATCTGCTCTGAAAAATTCTCAAACATTCAGAATATTACTTTAACATTTGTGTCGTTTCCCGGGTCAAATTGACCCCGTCTGTTTTGACTGAAGGTTTTTGACCTTCTTTCCTCCCTTCCTTCCTTCTCTCTTTCTTTTCTTCCTTCTGTCCTTCCTCCCTTCCTTCTTTCCTCTGTCCTTCCTTCCTTTCCTTCCTCCCTTCCTTCTTTCCTTCCTTCCCTCTTCCTCCCTCTCTCCCTCCTTCCTTCTTTCCTCCCTCCCTCCTACCTTCCTTCCTTCTTTCCTCTGTCCTTCCTCCCTCCTTTCCTTCCTTCCTCCCTTCATCTCCTTCCTTCTTCCTCCCTCCCTCCCTCCCTCCCCCCTCCCTCCCTCCCTTCCTTCCTTCTTCCTCCCTTCCTTCCTCCTTCCTTCCTTCCTCCTTTCCTTCCTTCCTTCCTCCGTCCTTCCTTCCTCCTTTCCTTCCTCCTTCCTTCCTTCCTCCCCCCTCTCCTCCCTCCCTTCCTTCCTTCTTCCTCCCTTCCTTCCTTGACTCGAGGACAACAGGAGGGTTAATCAAGCATAAAAACACGTAAACATTAGTATTAAACTTTCATGAAGTTAGGGGATTTTTGGGAGTTTTAAAAGTCTAAAAACCTTTTGATCAGATCAGACACTTTGCTAATTGTATTCTAAATGTGTTAATAGATTATTTCTTTGCTCCAGTGTGTAAAACTATCACCAGGGAATATCTCATATTGCCGAAGATGAACTGTCAGGCACATTTCTCACGTAATCCTGAGTATGTGAGAGTTGGGAGAAAATGTTGCTGTAAATAGTCAGAAGCTTTGTCAACAACTCTGCTCACAGAGGGGAGAAACAAAGAGTTTTTTTTTAGAGACAGCCGTGCAGCAAACTGGCAATCGCCACAGTTCAGATCTCCCACAGGAGGCTGCGGAGGGAGAGAGGGAGGGGAGGAGGGTTGGAAGGGATGAGAGAGATAATTATTTCCTAAGAGGAGCCGCATTTCCTCATCGGCTTCAATCCCAAGGCCCCGTTCTCTATGCACGCACTCGCAGCTCAAAAAACAAACTTCCAAAAAAGTTGAAACTGCAACAAACAGGAAGCAGTAAGTAGTTTCAGTCAGAGAGAATGTAAAAATTAAAGTGCAGTTTGCAGACGTAGAAACTGCAACAATCTTATTCATTAGCTCTGTTTCCACTGCAGGAACTTCGGGGTAATTTCACGGGACCAATTAAGCCTGAGCAGGACAAGCTTATAAGGTGGCTTGATTACAGGTGAGTTGCAGCATGTGCCTGACTGGCAGGAGTGGACTAGAGTTTGGGTAAGTGGAAATTTACCAGTGGCAGGTAATAGGAAGAGCAGAACTGTGACACATTCTGGTTTCTGCAGTGTATAATTATTTACATTGTTTTTTTGCACTTTGCTATCGCTGTTTGTTACTATATTACACAATAGTATTGTCTAACAATCACAAAACTGCAACCCTGCAAAGTTGTAAACCTCACAGGTTATTAAGGTGGCGAACGTGTTGCCACATCTGTTTCAAGCAGGTGGGGAGTTCCGGTCCTCTGAAATGAGGCCAACGCGGAAGTAACTTAAAACTGCATTCTATCAAAAGGCCACCAGGGGGCGACCGTTTTGGTGTCAAAAGGACTTCCGTCTCTATATACAAGTCAATGGAGAATTCACCAACTTCTCACTTGATTTCTAACCTCAGTAAACGTTTTCAAAATATGTTTATGGTCTCAATCGCTAGTTTAAAGCCTTCTTCAATGCAGTATGATGTTCATTTGGGACATTTTGGCCTCCCTGATTTTATATGTGACGATAAAGCAGGGTATGCATTAGGGCGTGGCTACGTGGTGATTGACAGGTTGATTGGTTCACAGGTTCAGGAGGGCGCCTCATGCCCCTCCTGATGCCCATATAAGTAGAATCTGTGTTTTTATTTTTTCCCGGCATGCACCTGAAATTTTCAAGATGGCGCTGCTCAAATCCGAAACTATTGGCTTCCAGGCAGCAGTCCACAAACCAATGGGTGACATCACGGATGTTACGTCCATTTTATATACAGTCTATGGGTTCAAGACCATCTGGCAGCTGTGCATCACGCTGGTGGAGGTGAACAGGATTAGCTCATTCCTCTCTAAAGTCCTCGCCATTGCTCTCGCACAGATTGTGGAGTAAACAGCATGTTGCAACCATTGACTTAACCAAGTCTGTCGCTCAAACATGTTCTCCACCACCACCCTAGCTCTGCTGAGGTTGACGTTGTAGTTGGTCTGCTCTTCAGTTAGGCGGCCATTGTCCACAAAAGGTTTCTTGAGCCAGCTCATCTGGGGATACGCGGCATCACCCAAGATGTAATAGCCCATGTCATGGATGAACCTGCCTTCACCATCAACCATATTACAGAGTCTGGATCTATGCAGAAGTCTGGTGTTGTGCATGCTGCCCTGTGAACACATTCCAGAAAGTACTAAAATAATTATGTCTAGAGTGTTTTTACAGCTCTCAAATGTAAAAAATGTGTCAAATCTGACCCTGAACAGTATGTAAGAGTTAACTGAGTTGGCTCCTTTTTCTCTTCTATAAGTTTAGACAGCAAAGCAAAACAGGCAGAAGCTATAAAACATTAAAATCCTGATTTCTTCTTCATATTGTTTAGTCCTTCACAGACACTTACCACATACATTGTTCTGTATGAATCAGCAAAATAAAAAATCTCTATCATAAAGTATGCAAGTCATTTTTTTAAACATGTGGTTCCTTATTCAGGCAGTGTGGGTTTGTACTTTGATTTCCTTTCTGACACGCATTCAAATGATGATTTCATCTCCTCGCAGGATTCATTTACCTCTAAATTTGAGATGAGAAGGAATCAAAGCAAAAAGCTTCCCTGAATATCTTAAAGGTATTTATGAGCGTGTAGACACTGGTAATATAATCTGATTTAACGTGGTGCCGTACACTTTATGAAATGTTTCAAAGTCACCCACGAGGGACGAGATATATCTGGCTGTCATTAAATATACATATGAAGACAAGGCGAGAAGGAGTGTGTTTCAGGAGAGCTCACACATCTGACACACACTCAACCTGAACACAGCAGGATTCTTCTCGGGATTTATGAGTAAAACAAACACAATGAAAACTTTACTTTAGTGGTTCTACTAAAAAAATTATTACACTCCATAAAAACACTTGGATTAACCTTTGTGTCGTCCTCTCGGGTCAAATTGACCCCGTCTGTTTTGACTGTTCCTTCTTTCCTCCCTTCCTTCCTTCCTTCCGTCTGTCCTTCTCTCTTTCTTTCCTTCCTCTCTCTTTCCTCCCTTCCTTCTTTCCTTCTGTCTGTCCTTCCTCCCTCCCTACTTCTCTCTTTCTTTCCTCCCTTCCTTCCTTCCTTCCTTCTTCTCTTTCCACCTTCCATCCCCCTTTCTTCCTTCCTTCTGTCCTTCCTTCTTCCCTTCTTCCTTCTTTCATTCCCTCCTTCCTTCCTTCCTTCCTTCTCTTTTTTCCCTCCCCCCTACCTTCCTCCCTTCCTTCTTTCCTTCTTTCCTTCCTTCCTCTTTTCCTTTATCCCTCCTACCTTCCTCCTTTCCTTTCCTTTCCTCCCTTCCTTCCTCCCTCCCTCCTTTCCTTCCTTCCTTCCTTCCTTCCTTCCTTCCTCCTTTCCTTCCTTCCTTCTTCCTCCCTTCCTTCCTTGACTCGAGGACAACAGGAGGGTTAAAGTTGTATTTCTTACTTGTTTACCATCATATTATTTTAAAAGTAAGTGTTTATAGAGTAAACACTCCAATCCTTCAGTAAATGACTCAACGCATGCCTCAAACGCCAAATTAGAAACATCCATGCGTGGCTGCTTGTTGATGACTGTCTCCTGGTATCAGTGACCGCGCATTTAATATTCTTATCACACAGAAAAACATAATTTTGTCCAGGAAACATTATCTCAATATTGCCTGATTTGCTTCTCAGTGAGGTCACAGTTTGGAGGTTCACTATAGTAATAAAGTAAAGTTAATATTAAGATGCATGTCAATATGGATCAGGTAGAAAAGATTTTCCAGCTCAGTTGCAGTGGAAGGATCATCATAAAAATGAGGATTTGGTACTAAAAAGAGAGTAATTTTGAAATGTATTGACTTAATTTGACTAATTTGGGCCACTGAAGCTTCAAATAAACTTTTAAATAAATGTTTGCACAGAAGGAGGACTGTGGATGTTGTCCCCAGTCAGTTACATTGAAAGTGCAATATGCAGGGATCCTCTAATGGTCAGTATGAATAAGAGGAATGATTACAGTAAAATTTTGGCACATTCTATTGTTTTAACCCTCCTGTCGTCCTCCCGGGTCAAATTGAACCCATCTCTTTTGACTGTTCCTTCTTTCCTTCCTTCCTCCCTTCATTCCTCCTTTCCTTCCTCCCTCCCTCCTTACTCCTTCCTTCCTCCTTTCCTTCCTCCCTACCTCATTACTCCTTTCCTTCCTCCCTCCCTCCCTCCTTCCTTCCTTCCTTCCTTCCTTCCTTCCTTCCTTCCTTCCTTCCTTCCTTCCTTCCTTCCTTCCTTCCTTCCTTCCTTCCTCCCTCCTTACTCCTTCCTTCCTTCCTTCCTTCCTTCCTCCCTCCTTTCCTTCCTTCCTTCCTTACTCCTTCCTTCCTTATTTCCTTCCTCCCTTCTTACTCCTTTCCTTCCTTCCTTCTTTCCTTCCTCCCTCCTTACTCCTTTCCTTCCTTCCTTCCTCCCTCCTTACTCCTTTCCTTCCTTCCTTCCTTCCTTCCTTGACCAGAGGACAACAGGAGGGTTAAGACAGACTTTTGAAAAACTCTTTAAAATGCTGCACTTTTGCTTTTTGAATTAAGATGAATTAACAGGGAGCAAGTCCAACAGACAAAAACTAAAGTTACGTGATTGGAGATTGTTGCTAACCTGACCAGAGGATGTGATCCCAGCTGGAGAACCTGAGCTTACTGACAACTGAAAAACCTCTGCAGCAAACCACAACATCCACATGCTGAGAAACAAACAAACACTGAACCCTGCTCTGTGGTTTTATATTCTGTCATTGCCGGCCTTCATTTTCTTCCCTCAAGAACTAAACACACTATATCACAATTATTTATTTACATCCTAAGTTGTCTGTTTTAATTAGATTCTCGTTAATTAGTCCTTATTGTCACCGTGTGGGTTTTAGCTTCACGCTGTTCCTCTCTCGCCACACGGCTAACGACATCCATGTCAGATGGAGAGGAGACTCCTAATTGCCCATCGGTCTGAATATTAGCGTTTGCACATCTTGTCGTCTAACTGGCAACCTACTATCCTGCCCTCTGTCCAATGCATGCTGGGATGTGTTTACTTCTGTATTCCACCTTCTCGGCACACACAATGAACCCCTTCCTCATCTGTCATCTGTACATTTTTAAAATAAGTTGCATTGACAGGAAGCTCAAAACCAACATTTTAAACTACTAGAAAATATTAGATCCCCATTCAATTCACAGCGAGCTCATTTTCAGATTCTTTCCAACCTCTCGCTGAGCTCTGTCAGCAGTGTCAGTGAAGCCCTAATGGCAGATGGACAGATGGATGCCCCCCCCCCCCCTCTCCGCCATCCATATTCATTCACAGGATACCTCGTGTCTCTCATGTAAAGATCTGTCTGTCAGCAAGCAGCGTGAGTCAGTGAGTCAATGAAAAAGGTGTCAGAGAGAAGAAGAAGAAGAAAAGAAGAAAGACTGTTTAAACATCCGAACATGAGCAGCCAATCCAAAATAGTCGCTGAAGGAGATAAATTGAGGGATATTAGCAGCTAAGGTGTCAAAATGGCTGACAGGTGGATGGCAGCAGGCAGGAAATCACTGTGTGCCAGATTTACAAATCTTTAAGCGTTGTTAAACAGAAAGATTCATGACAGCTCTCTCTCTCTCCCTCCCTCTCTCTCTTTCTCTCTCTCTCTCTCTTTCTCTTTCTTTGACTTCTCTTACTCTGCCTGCTGTTCTTGTCTGTTGCAAAGCATGGTATAGTAGCAGATTAGCAGTATAGCACATAGTAGTAGTAGGGTACTTTTTTTGTGAATGGGCAACTTTTAAAAACAGGATATGCAGTTATTAAAGATTCCTTATAAAAACCCCTTTCCTTGCTCACTTTGCATGGGAGACGCCTAATTATTTTTTCTGAGGAAGCTCTTTTAAATATTACTTCTGTGTCAGCGACCGGTCATGTTGCATCACGGCGCCGCGGGGTATTCCGCTGTGAGAGGAGTAAACAAAAATCGTGGAAGTTTTTAATTCTGTGGGAGGAAAATTAATTTATGCAAATGAATAAAATGCCAAAGGCTGCTGTGATAATGATTATAATAATACTACTAATAATACAGACTGCATTCAAGGATCTGCACGGTTAAAATGATAAAATAATTGTATTCATGTTGGACTGTCGGTCTGAAATTGTTCCACAGAGTCTGTCAACAATAATATCATGATGTTGTTAAACAGTGGCGCATCTGCCGGTGGGAATGAGTTGATTAAAATATATTTTGAGACTTCTGTGGTTTAATCTACTGATCAACAGTGGCAGCATTCAAATGTACTGTATACTTTTGATCTGGGGTTGTTTTCGTGGCTTTTTTAAAAGCTTTATATCTCAGTTCCAGTGAATAGAATGACACAAAGCTAGGTCCATAAAGAAAAAGGTTTTAGTTTGAAAGAACTTGAGCGCCTTGACCTCAACCCCCATCTAACACCTTTGGGATGAACTGGACCGCCAACGAGCTCGGCATTATCAGTGGTCGACCTCGTGGGATTAAATCTCTGCAGCCAGGTTTCAAAATCTCATAAAAAACCTTGCAAGAAGAGAGGAGGCTGTTATAGCAACGTGTTAATACCATGAGAATGATCATAAAAGTGTTCAAATCTTATTAGAAGCACAATAATTTCCTAAATGACCAACAGTGAACTTATTACAAGGTCTAAATTCAGCAAATGAGACCATGATAAGTCGTTAAAAGAAATTGATTTTTGAGTGGGAGTCTATTGGAGCCAGGGATTGCACTTTAAAAAAAAAAGAAAAAAAAAGGTACACCCGCATTAGCTTCAGCCGGGAGAGTGTCTATGTTCCCCCAGTTTAATAATAAAATAAAGAATTTCACCTGTTCATTCAAGCATTTTCATAGATGGAAAAACAACAAGATGTTATGTGCATTAGGGAATGGTCATACCTGTGCTGTGGGAATGTAGGCCTGAGGAAACATAGGGCATCATTATGATGGGGGGAACATTTCTTAGAAATGGTGGAACATGGACTGACCCCCTTCAGCCTCAAGCTGTGGTGGTTGAGGCTTGATTAATGTCCGTGGTTTTGCAAGAAGAGGCCGAACAATCACACATGAGTAACATTCAGGCACCCACATACTTTTGGCTATATAGTACAGGAACAAGCTCTCATATTGATTTAAGTTTTTATTATTTCTATGTAGTGAATGTGTGTGAAAAGAGGTATTTTTTAAACAAGCAGTGTAACCCTGGTCAATGGAGCATGTGTATTGATTCTTGAGGATGATTTGTCACTGTTTATTGTATGTTTTATTGCAAATCTATTGCCTATTATTTCGTGACAGTAGCTGTTTTTTTATTATTAATTTCTCCATATCCTGTAGTGACACTGAACTGCTTTCATTCATTGCATGCTTTTCCTCACCTCATTAGGTTTATTGTATTTACCAGACCTCAGCTGTGCCATCGCACCGCAAATACAGTCACAAACTGAATTGTCCTCCCTTTTCTTAGTACATACACACACACACACACAATCAGTTTTGCTAAATTGGCAACTGAAAAACGTAGAAGCCACAATAGTCTCACTCAGGGACGGCCCAGGATTTGTGCAGCTAGAGCTCCATGCCTGCTCGGGTTGTGAATCATCATTGGTCTCTGGAACAAGAGCAGCACGTTGTCAGGTTCAGCCCGCATGTCTACTGAGCAAAGGTCAGCGATGCTCCAAACAAAGCTCAGTATGACACTGGGAACAATATGACAGTGGGTCATCCTCCTCTCAACTTGACACAGTGTAATAGCCTCCTACTTTCAGCAGTGTTTCTGTAAAAATGGAAGAAACGACCCAAAACAAACCGGTCGATCAGTCTGTGCAAGCAAACGCTGTGCAGCCAAACTTTGCTCAAACCAATAAAAAACACACAAAACTTTATTTTACAGTTTAGTAAAGATCCAAAACAAAATGTTTAAAGGCTAAATTTTGTGGAAATGTAGTATTATGCACAATGTATGATGCATAAGAAATCTATGATTTCCTTCATTAGGAGAAACAGTGATGCCATAAAATAAAGGTTTTGATTACTTCTGCAATACTGTTTAATACACTACAGCTTGTACCAATTGTCTCAAGGTGGACTAAATAGGTGGAACAAACTGTGACTTGGACTACTGTCTATTCATAATAAAGAAAAAGACACCTAGCCTTATGCATTTGGGATTTTGTATTGTTTTTTCCCCTCTGTTATACCAAACTTATACCAAACCCCAAAGCTGAGGTATGTACCGAACTTTCTTTCCCAAAAGAAAAAGTACAGAGCTGAACTGAACAAACTTGAAGAAGCAGTGATGGAAACTAGACAAAGAATCCAGCAAAGACTGAAGAGAAAACCAAGACTTAAATACTAACAGAGCTAACAAGGGAATTGGGGACAAGTGACAAGGCTGGGAGTTGATTTGCTGGGAGGACACTGGGGACAGAGGCAGACTGTAATACATGACAGGTGTGAAGGCTGGGGAGAAACACTGAGGGCAAGGCAGGACTAATGAACCTGATGCAGGGCAGGTGTGGAGGGAGCACAGGAGCACAGGGAGGGGGTGGGGAAGAAAAACACTTACACAACCTATAAACAAGCAACACCAAATGAACAAAAGGATTAAACAGAAACACAACACAAAAAGTCCAAAGTGCATGAAAGAGTGAGCTCCTTAAAGAGACTGGAGCTAAAATGGCCTGTTTAATACAGGCTGAACTGAGAGGCTGAATCAGGCGGGGAGTTCCGGTCCTCTGAAATGATGCCAACGCAGAAGTAACTTAAAACTGCATTCTATCAAAAGGCCACCAGGGGGCGACCGTTTTGGTGTCAAAAGGACTTCCGTCTCTATACAAGTCAATGGAGAATTCACCAACTTCTCACTTGATTTCTAACCTCAGTAAACGTTTTCAAAATGTGTTTATGGTCTCAATCGCTAGTTTAAAGCCTTCTTCAATGCAGTATGATGTTCATTTGGGACATTTTGGCCTCCCTGATTTTATATTTGACGATAAAGCAGGGTATGCATTAGGGCGTGGCTACGTCGTGATTGACAGGTTGATTGGTTCACAGGTTCAGGAGGGCGCCTCATGCTCCTCCTGATGCCCATATAAGTAGAATCCATGTTTTTATTTTTCCCAGCATGCACCTGAAATTTTCAAGATGGTGCTGCTCAGATCCGATACTATTGTCTTCCGAGCAGCAGTCCACAAACCTATCAGGTCCTACTAATCCCAAATATCATATGAGAACATATTTTTATGAACTAATATGTCTTTTGTACCATATGAAAGTTAAATATGGAGGTTTTTGAATTGTTAATCATGTAAAGATATTCCAGTAGAGCCCCAGAATATAAATATAGGCCTATAAATGATAAAAAATCATAATACGCCCCCATTAATCCGACTAATACCGTCTGTGGTGAAGTAGTTATGAACTGATAAATCTTTTGTACCATATGAAACAATTCAATAAGTTTCTATCATCATATACTTCTCTCTCTCTCTCTCTCTCTCTCTCTCTCTCTCTCTCTCTCTCTCTCTCTCTCTCTCTCTCTCTCTCTCTCTCTCTCTCTCTCTCTCTCTCTCTCTCTCTCCTGTATGTAACAGAAGTGTTGCTGAACAGCCCATCTTCCACTCTGAGTGTCAGTGAATCACACGGCGAGCTCTGACCGCTGACGATGGGTGCTACCCCTGCGTGTTACAGCATGCCCTCTGTCGTCACACGCGGCAACAACCAGATGCCCGTTCATGCAGCAGAAGACAGATGTGGACTCTTCTTCTTTATGAGGGTTAAAAATGGGAGTGGAAGTAGATGAGTGAAAATTTAGATTTAGCTCTTAACCTTCGTGTCGTCCTCCCGGGTCAAATTGACCCCGTCTGTTTTGACTGTTCCTTCTTTCCTCCCTTCCTTCCTTCCGTCTGTCCTTCCTCCCTCCCTCCTTCTCTCTTTCTTTCCTTCCTCTCTCTTTCCTCCCTTCCTTGTTTCCTTCCTCTATCCCCCTTCCTCCCTCCCTTCTTCTTTCCTTCCCTCCTTCCTTCCTTTCCTTCCTCCCTCCTTCTCTCTTTCTTTCCTCCCCCCTACCTTCCTCCCTTCCTTCTTTCCTCCCTTCCTTCTTTCCTCTGTCCTTCTTTCCTTCCTTCTTCCCTTCCTCTTTTCCTTTCTCCCTCCCTCCTTCCTTCTTTCCTCCCTCCCACCTACCTTCCTTCGTTCCTTCCTTCTTCCTCCCATCTACCTTCCTTCCTTCCTTCCTTCGTTCCTTCCTTCTTCCTCCCTCCCTTCCTTCCTCCCTCCTTCCTTCCTTCCTTCCTCCCTCCTTTCCTTCCTTCCTCCTTCCTCCTTCCTCCTCCCTCCCTCCCTCCCTTCCTTCCTTGACTCGAGGACAACAGGAGGGTTAATGCAGTTCCGTATTAACAGGATATCAGAGTATCGAGCGTGGCTGTCACTGTGGCACTGGGAGTATGTGATGTGATATGGTGAGTGTAGGATGTGGGTTTGTGTTGATGAGGCTGCAGCACTGGCTGGCAGATTGCTCCCAGTAAGAGCCGCAGCTAACCAGTCATTCAAAGGGGTCTCCATCAATCACAGTCCCAGTGGTGTGTCCACGCCTGCCTAACCTCCCACCTCTGCAGTACAGCAACAACAACCTCGATTTTCTCTTTCCCATGACCTTAAAGGAATACGTGGAAGCATGTTTAAGATAAATTACATATATGCTTTATTAAACCTTACATACTGTTCATATTCTGACTCATAATTAGTCTCTACACCTGTTCACATTCATAAATTCCCCCATCAGTCATTAATAAATGTTTGATTAATCCTTAATTGAGTATATTCTATTTGTTTATAGGGGAAAAAAGACATTCACAATCACTATTTTATGGTCAAGGAGAACATTTTATAGAATATGATGAATGCAACATGTTTGAATGCTGCACAAAAATAAGAAATAGGCATTTAATTTCAATTTGTGTATACTGTGGGTCACATGTAGGGAGAAATCCAACTAAAAGAAGGTTAAAGTCGTGTTGAATTAGTAGTCTGACTCAAATATAATCATATATTTTCACAAACTGAGCCTCCAAACACACGCAGGGAGCCATCACTGTCAGCCTTTTGTAGCAAAACAGAGGGGATACATTTTAGAGTAATAAAAATAGCTTAAATTCAATAAACTGCTGCGTAAACAAAGCCAGCAGTAGGGCGACTGTTTAAACAAGCCGCTCGTACAGCAGTATGGATCCGAGCTTTATGGAAAGAATCCAGTGGGTAACCTTTGTCGAGTATCGACTCAGACTCAGACAGGGTTAGTATTCTGATATTGAGCCGATGGCAGGAGCAGTGATAAAACTCTGAATTTTATCTATTCAAAAGGAATTTCAGAGTAAATTGCACAAAAATCTGTTGAATTAAAAAATGAAAAATAAAAACCCACTGAGGGGTTTTTGCAGTTTTTGAACATTAAATGATATTGCAGTTCTAGTATTACAGTATTCCTTGTATTACTAGTAGTATTACACTATATGTTTTAGGATAATTTGCTTTCACCTTCTTTAAAAATGGTAGTAATTATAATATTTGTGGTTTTGAGCACCTGCAATCTAATTCAATACCATAGCAACAAATATGGCGTCCAGTGTTATGCACTATACAGTAAGATGGTGTTATTCTGCATGTCTTGATATTGATCTAATTTTAAAGTATAAGTAAGTGTACTGAATATTGAGCGGTCAAATTACTCCCCAGCACCACGGGGTAAACCCAATAATGTTACTAATCACAAATTTGCCTCAGGGGGCTTTACAATGAGTGTAGAGTGTACAACATCCATCTATCCTTAGACCCTTGATCATGGATGTATTACGAGAGCTGGATACTGGACCAAAGATGGGGGCCATTGGGTCTAATGAGAATTGCTCAGCTGGCTCATACCCCCCAGGTTTGCTTTTGTGTTACATGGCCTACTGCTTGCTGCTGGTCCTACCCACCAGTGCCCACCTGCTCAGCCCACAGACTTTACATTGTGATGATGTCACTGATTTTAAATGGCTTATCTCGACTCAAGGACAATTTTACAAATATACAAACCTCCATGGATCAAAAACTCATAATACAGAGAGTCATAATTGATATTGTTTGCTGTTCGAGGTGTCCTGTCAACAGTTGTACAGATGCCTCATTTACAATGGTGGTCTATGGGGACAATGCTTTTTGGGCCAAAGAGGGATTATTTTGCTGCAGTACCGGTACTGGCCACTAGGACCATCAAATATAATACATCCATGCATCTTGATTTAAATTAAAATGAAAAACTCCCCCCCAAAAATCCTTTAACGCAACATATCACATACCCCACTTCAGACTGATGCCATGAAGTTAATATTTAAAGAGGAATAGTCACGTAGACTTTTCCTACAATATACTATTCTATGTAAAAGAAACACCTAAAAACTGAATTTGAGGGTGAAGTTACCTTTATACAGGGTTCTTATTTTGATAGGAGTCAAATGAAATGATTAAAGTCATAACCAATTTCTCTTGTATCTCATAAACTTTACATTTTGGATCTGACAAGTGAAAACATCTGATATTTAACCACAATCTTCTCTATCAGATTCTCATGTTAATTTAATCAGATGTCTTTGAGCCTTTCTATATTTAACATTGCTTTGAAACTTTTGTTCTGTTTCCTTTCTGAAGAGGTTCAGGTCTACCTCTGTGGCATCTGGCGATCAGTCCTGTCCAAAACCCCTCTCCCAACAAGGTGGCAAGGTTCTCACAAAAGATTAATGAGTTTCACCTTTGATGCTGAGTGGTTGTGATGGAGAGCGAGCCTCCTACTGTATAATGGATTTCAGGCCAGATGAAGGAAACCTGCAGTGGTGGACTGAGGGGTTTCATACGAGCGTCTTTTCTAAATGTATATTCGTTACAGGGGTTTAATTGATCACAACAAGGCAATCTTCAAGCTCCAGGACTTTGTAATTTGGTCCCCTTTGTGACTTTATGCTGTGGGTCTGATTACTACAGACCAAAAAACACAAGGAAACATATAGCTACACTGTTTCATTGGCACTTAGATAAAGTTAAAGTTAAATTATTTATATGAAGGGCTTAAATCTACTTCCTATTTCTTCAGACGAGCCGTGAGGGATGCTCAATAAAACATCATCTCTCTGTATTTCATCATTAGAGATCAGCAACAAATGAAATACAGCCACCCACACCCTCACTTGCAGCTTTTTATTAACCCACAAATTACAATTTCAAATATTTTGATGTGTACTGGGAGACCGAGCGCCCTGCAGCAACTGTCACGCCACATAAAGCTTTTCATTGTTCGGTTTTAAGTTACATTTCTGCCCTATATCACTTCTCTCCTTATTTTCCTGACAGCTTGCAAATCTGGCGCTAACTAGATCTCCTTTTAGTGACATAACATAGTGTGTCCAGCAGTTTAGGGAAATCCATTTTCTCAGACATGTGTAATTACCCTTCCCTCTGGCACTGGGGGGGAAGACTGAAGCTGTAAACCATAATAACAAGCAGTCAAAATCATTCATGCCTGACAGTGAGACTAGCATGAAAGCCACATCATGTTTTTTTTACAGTGTCGCCTATTTGGTCTTATTTTATGATTTATGTTTAAGGGATGCTGCAGAGTGACACAAGGAGGAAAACGTGGATTTTCGAAGTGCTGCTTCCCGTGAAACTTTTCAATCGGGTTAAGGTGCAGTTGGGATTTTTTGAAGCTGGTGTTAAGGACGCAGAGGTGGTGAGGCGAAGTGCTGCCAACTGGCCCGACAAGAGAGAGCGACAGGCCAGTGACAGGCCGGGGCACACAGGCCTCAGTGAGTCACTGATATGGGACAGCGATGACATGCCGTCACTTCAGCATCCGCTCTCCAGGGCTCTCGGAGCTCTATTTTAGAGAGGAGGGACTTAACGTGGAAACTGGCTGCAACAGTGAGGAAAAAAGTGTGTGATAGAGAGAGGGCAAAAGGATAGAGAAGAAAATAAACCAAACAAAGCCTTTTACTCTCTTCAGACAGTTAGCTGTAGACAGAAAGATGACAAGAGAAAATGACGCTGCTGATACTGCGTCATTGATGACACCCAGTCTCTATATACTACTTATATACAGCATATTATAGACATTAAACACTCCTTGGCAGCATTTTTTTCTAGTGATGGAGGTGCTACTTGTGCAGAACTTTGTTTCTACACATCCCCAAAATCCTGTGTGTGGTTACGTTTATGCAATCAAAGTAATTCGGTTGAACTTGCATCATTTTGGCCACTTGGGGGCAGCAGAAACAAGTTGTGAACACAACACTGACACAAAAAAAAAGAAGCAGCTTGTTAGCAAACAGTTGCTTAATGACGCGTCCAGCAGTTATGGAGATACATCATCATTCATTTGGAGTTTTATTCACTCTCTTTTACTTCTGTATTTGCCCTCGACCAACTCCTACGAGAAATATCTAGCTCTCCACTACGTTCACCAGCTGATTGTTCACAGTGTCTGTTTGGTGCTGAGCAGGTAGTACATAGTGGGTTTTGTTTTTTTTAACATCTTTTTCTCTGAAACAATTATCTAAACAATGAGCTGAAACTAACTATAAAGTCCTGTAGCGCTAAGGGGAGCTACAGAGTCAGGTGATAATTCTCTAGGTTCTTCACGACAAACGATATTACACATTATCAATTCATACATTGTTAGTAAAATGTTGATTATATGTAATATTGATTATAGCCAGTTTAATGTTAGGAAAATATTGTGTTTTCTGTTAAATGTTTTTAAAAAAAGTAAAGATGCCATGTCATGCTTTAAGCTACTTTCAACTTTTCAGTATTGATTAAGACTATATCTTTACCCAACCTTAACTATGTGCTATAAGCCTATACATACATACATACATACATACATACATACATACATACATATACACACATACATAAAACCAAGTCCAAATTAATGGATAAAATGCCTGATTGAGCTATTCTCTCACATGGAAGCATTTTCTGATCTGACAAACTATCGGCAGTACTCATCATGATGACATAATTTGTCCAGTGTAACTTTTCCTCTCCATTAATTAATGATTAGTAAATTATCAGGTTATTCCTAATGTAGCCAATCTTAGCTGGCATTGTTTAAGAGGCAGGGAACATCCTGGCCAGTCAATCAAAGTGTTAAAACATGTAGAGAGTGATAACCATTAGCACCCACATTCACACCTGTGGGAAATTTAGAGTCACAAATTAACCAAACCTGCATGTTTGTTTTCCTTTTTTTGGTCTGTGGGAGGAAGCCAGAGTACCAACACAAGCACAAGGAGAACATGAAATCTCTTCTACACTCTGGCTGCTGAGTGAACCCAAAATGCTCTTATTGTGGAGTGACACTGCTAGTCACTGCATTAATTAGTGGTAAGAAAATGTAATCGTCTTGCCCAAACAGTAGCACCAAAACATGTGTCAAATGAGATAAAAATTAATAATGTGCACCACCAAATATAAACCACAATCTCTGTCGTGTTTAGTAATGAAGAACTTGAAAAATTGTACTAATAATACATATAAGAAAAATGTTTTCAAATGTAAACTCACTGACTTTACCTTCGTGTCGTCCTCCCGGGTCAAATTCACCCCGTCTGTTTTGACTGTTCCTTCTTTCCTCCCTTCCTCCCTCCCTCCTTCTCTCTTTCTTTCCTCCTCCCTCCTTCCTTCTTTCCTTCCTTCTTCCTTCCTTCCTCCCTCATTTCCTTCCTTCCTTCCTTCCTTCTTCCCCCCTTTCCTTCCCTCTTCCTTCCTTCCTCCCTCCTTTCCTTCCTCCCTCCTTTCCTTCCTTCTTCCTTCCTCCCTCCTTCCTTCCTTCCTCCCTCCCTCCTTCCTTCTTCCCTCCCTCCTTTCCTTCCTTCTTCCTTCCTTCCTTCCTCCCTCCTTTCCTTCCTTCTTCCTTCCTTCCTTCCTCCCTCCTTTCCTTCCTTCTTCCTCCCTCCTTCCTTTCCTCCCTCCTTCCTTCTTCCTCCCTCCTTCCTCCCTCTATTTCCATCCTTCTTCCTCCCTCCTTTCCTTCCTTGACTCAAGGACAACAGGAGGGTTAAACAGACTTTATGGACTTCTGTCTTGATTGAAATAATTGTCCTGTAATAGAAAATCATACATTGCTGCAATAAATCAAGAACAGAAGATATATGGTACTGTAAAAGTAATCTAGTAATCATTTTTATTAGTTTATATAAATTGCTTATTGTGATTAATATAACAACAGTAAACTCATTAATCTAGATGGTTGTCATTGTTGAACAGGCAATTTGAGTTATTAACATCATTCACATGATCATGAACAATCAAAGCTGATGGCGACCGCTGTAATGAATGGCTTGCTTTGTGCTAAATAGTTTACAGAAATGATTGGATGAGTCAGACAGGAGTTGGCGCAGAGCCAGGCTCGCATGAGTAAGCAGGATCTGAATTCACACAGTAGCAGAAGTCCTCGTTACACCAGAGCAGAGCATGTTTTATATCACCTGATCGAGTTCTTTTAAACTTTTAGACGCTAAGAAATTCTGTCTGGACTACAAAGAGATATATTTTCTTTTAACCCTCCTGCTGTCCTCGAGTCAAGGAAGGAAGGGAGGAAAAAGGAAGGGAGGGAGGAAGGGAGGAAAGGAGGAAGGAAGGGAGGTAGCAAGGGAGGAAAGGAAGGGAGGGAGAAAGGGAGGAAAGGAAAGAAGAAAGGGAGGAAGGAGGGAAGGAAGGAGGGAAGGAAAGAAGGAAGGAAGGAAGGAAGGGAAGGAGGAAGAAGGAAGGAAAGGAAGGAGGAAGGAAGGAATTGAAAGAGGAAGAAGGAACGAAGGAAAGGAGGGAGGGAAGGAAGGAAGGGAGGAAAGGAGAGAAGGAAGTGACGAAGGGAAGGAAGGAAGGACGGAGGAAAGAAGGAAGGAAGGAAGGTAGGTAGGAGGGAGGGAGGGAGGGAGGGAGGAAAAGAGGAAAGAAGGAAGGGAGGAATGAAAGGAAGGAGGGAAGGAAAGAAGTAGGGAGGGAGGAAGGAAGGTCAGAAGGAAGGAAGAAAAGGGGATGGAGGAAGGAAAGAAGGAGAGAAGGAAGGAGGGAGGAAGGACAGACGGAAGGAAGGAAGGAAGGAAGGGAGGAAAGATGGAACAGTCAAAACAGACGGGGTCAATTTGACCCGGGAGGACGACACGAAGGTTAAGGCAATGTGTAGTACATCCTACATTAGAAAAATTACACACGTACACACACACACACACACACATGCTCCAAACCACTCAGCCCAGCTTGACCCTGCATGATTTTTTGAAAAACAGGTTACAGGTTCAGCATCTCAGTTCGAACTCTTTTGATTTAGTATTCAGCTCCTTATTTTCTGATCTGACATTCCACGGAGGATTAATTGCTTGCCATCATTTTTGGAGAGCTTATTATACTTCCTTTGATGTGGTGATTCACGTAGCCAGTGGTGAATACAGAGGTGGGAGTCGAGGGTTGGGGGCCAGATCTGTTGCATGAAACTTCATCATACAGACACATTTGAAGGGTTTCATCAGTTTACTGACGGTTAGTGTCTAAATCTAGTACTGAAAACTTGGAAACATTAAAAAAAATAAAGAAAACATGTTCTGTAAGGTTAGTAATGTCCCTGAAATGTTTAAAAATGCCCTTTTTTATCTTATACTGGCTCTTTATACAGCCCCTCAGTTCAGCCTCTGTTTGAAACAGGGCGTTTTAGCTCCTGTCTCTTTAAGCCCAGCTGCATATAAAAACCATCATTAGTTGTGTTTCACTTCTTTTTCTTGTACTTTACTCAAAATAGAAACTTCTCAAATACATCCCAACATGTTTGAGCCTGAATTCGATATGAAATATGTGTGTAGACAACGGCAACAACCTTAGCGAACAGAAAGGGTTTTGTGGGCATGTGCGAGGAGGAAATAGAGGTAATTTTGCAAAAAAAGCCTTCAGAGCAAGCTAAGGTTCTTGCTTTGACTTTCAAAGAACATTTTTATATAACGTTTCACCTCAAGTTTTGGACCTTAGACCATGTTTAATATAAACATCCGACATTGTAACACTATGCAAATAACAGAAAATCACATAAAGAATCATGTGTCGCTTTTAAAATAGGGAGGTTAAAAAACACATGCAGGTGCCATGATGCTATAGAGTGAATTTAGGCTGTTTTAGCTACTGTCTTTTTAAGCCAATCTGCACATTTACTCAAAATGGAAACTTCTCAAATACATCTGATCATGTTTGAGCCTGAATCTGACATGAAATATGCGTGTAGACAACGCCAACAACCTGTGGAACAACCAGGGAGGGAGAAACTGCATTCTATCAAAAGGCCACCAGGGGGCGACCGTTTTGGTGTCAAAAGGACTTCCGTCTCTATACAAGTCAATGGAGAATTCACCAACTTCTCACTTGATTTCTAACCTCAGTAAACGTTTTCAAAATGTGTTTATGGTCTCAATCGCTAGTTTAAAGCCTTCTTCAATGCAGTATGATGTTCATTTGGGACATTTTGGCCTCCCTGATTTTATATGTGACGATAAAGCAGGGTATGCATTAGGGCGTGGCTACGTCGTGATTGACAGGTTGATTGATTCACAGGTTCAGGAGCGGACAGATAGACTGCAGGAAATAGCCGTGAACTTGTTTCATACCGACAGTTTTCTCCGGACTTTTGTGGTTATAGTTAGTCGTAACAGCTAACTTGGTTAGCATCACCAGGTTGCCGGTGTAGACTGTGGTAGATCCAGCCCTCGCAACCTCCCCCGCTCAGTCCTCTTGCTCCTCCTGATGCCCATATAAGTAGAATCCTTTTTTTTTTTTTTTCCGGCATGAACCGAAAATGTTCAAGATGGCGCTGCCCAGATCCGAAACTATTGGCTTCCAAGCAGCAGTCCACAAACCAATGGGTGACGTCACGGATGTTACGTCCATTTCTTATATACAGTCTATGGGAACAACCTTAGAAACACAGGTGAACAGACAGGGTTTTGTGTCTACGTGCAAACAATCTGGCATCATCATGTAAAATAGTTCAATAAGTTCATATGTTCACCTCAAGTTTTGGACCTTTGCCCATGTTTAACATAGACATCTGACATTATAACACTATGCAAATAATAGAAAATCACATAAAACATCATGTGTTCCCTTTAAAATAGAGCAGTAAACACACATGCAGGTACAATGATGATGCTGAATTTAGTCTGTGGAGGAATACGTGAGAAATAAACGAGTGACTCAACCTACGCACATGCTAATTTGCATCCATCTAAGCTAGAGGGAGACAGATAGGCATGACATATATCAGCTTCAGGTGGAGACTAAATGCATGTCTGGTGTAACAAACAGTGTCAGTTTCCTTCATTTTTTTTGACATCATTGGTTCAGTTTGATGCGGAGAGGAGAAGTGACAGGTACAGCATCACACAGACAGCCTTACATAGCGCCGACACTTTGGACAGCTTGTTATAAACTTAAAAATTCTGCTATTCCCCTCACATGCCGGAGCCTCCCGTCTTTTGGACAAACTCAGTCAATACATGATTGATGTTCATGCAAAAATCGCGGGAGGATTTCCTCAAGGACTCATCCATAACATTTCGTTAATGATTACAGGCCTGCTCCCTTGCCAAAGGAGGAGATGAAGTGAAAGACAAAGATATAATGGTTTGACCACTAAGCTCTCTTCACAGCCAGCGAATGGCTTAATTAGGCACCTTTTGGATCACTTTGGCATTTACTCTTGCCTTAAATAACTGACCCCAGAACCCAACACACACCTCCAACACCTGTCTCCTTTTATCCTCCAGACAATCAAGTCTAAGCCCACTTCGCCCCGATTATGCAAGCTGATGGGATGGAGCGCTCTTTTCACCTCAGACCAGTTAGGGATCTGGGTGTAGCGTCCCTGCATTAATGCTTAACTAATTCCTCCATCCGTCAGTGACTTTGTGCTGGTTGTCTGTGACCCTGAGCTAGTTATTATTACCTCCATGGCCTCCAAGTTTGGGATCAATCATGAATATTATATCTTTATCTGCAAATATTACCGAAATTTGTCCTGTTCTGAGTTTCTACAGCACCTTCAGGATTACTTTAATCTAATAAATGCATGTTTATAGCTTAAATGTAGCAGGAAATGATGGAAAATCAGTACATTTACTAATAAAATGAATTAACCTGTGTGCAAGATCTTCTCATTTTTATTGAAGCTATAGTAATTTTCTGTTTCTTAGTCCAGGTTAGCTCACTTTAATCAACAAAAATTAGTGAAGCTAATAAAGTCTGTGCCCCTAGTCATAAAAAAGTCTAAAAAATATAAAAATTGAAATGACAGAAGTATAATAAAGCAGTTTATGCAAACAGTTTTCATCCAACAGACGTCTTAACAAGACAAGAGCCTCGAGCATTAAATGATTAAATGATTAGCCAAGAGGAAACACCACAGCCCTGCGTGGGATTTCATAATATATTAAATTAGCACGAATCACAAAATGTGGCATTCAATAAGCAAACGTGCCAGACACGATCAGGGCAAGAAAAAAAGAAAGAAATGAAAAAACAAGCAGATTTGCAGACAAACCCAAAGTCCTCCATAAAAATGAGAGTCTACCAGGGGGAAAGTGGCCGTGACAACATGACTTATCGGCCTTTAAAGAAAAGTCTTCAAACAGATGTATCTGGTAATGTGAGTTAGCAGCGGGCTGGGACCTGCAGAGAGCCGCGTCTCGTGCCCTACTTAACCTGTCAAGGCGAGTCTGAGAACTACTCAATCAAGTCTCTTTATGGGCAACAAAAAAAAAAGAAGAAAAAAAAAGAGAAAGAAGAGAGTACAGAGGTGAATGAAACATTGAAGGGATCAAGGGAGCTTTGTGTGTATTTTTATCCCGAGGCATTTAGCAAGTCTTGTTAGAGGACACATAACTCGGGTGTAAGAAGAAAAAAATAAAAAAGGGTTTCATGTTGACTGTTTCTTCAGAGCTTTAACCCTTTGTAGGTCTGCTAGGTCACTTTGTGTCATGATATCTGGTCAAAAACTAAATCTATTGAACCCATTTAACTTTTTTAGGCAATCTTTACCACTTGCATGAGGTATGTAATGCACAGACAGACCATTAGATTGTTTTATGGTTGCTATAGATACAGGTTGTGTTCTATGGTTGCTATAGATACAGGTTGTGTTCTATGGTTGCTATAGATACAGGTTGTGCTAGTGTAGGGGGGGTCAAACTCATTTTCATTCAAGGGCCAGGAAGGAAGGAAGGAATGAAAAGAAGACAGGAAGGAAAGATGGAAGAAAGGGAGGAAGGAAGGAAAAGTTGGAAGGAGGGAGGGAGGGAGGGAAGAAAGAAAGGATGGACAGACAGAATGAAGGCTGGGAGGAAGGAAAGATGGAAGAAAGGGAGGAGGGATGGAAGGATGAAAGGAAGGAATGAACGAAAAGAAGTCAGGGAGGAAAGAAAGGGAGGAAGAACAGATGGAAGGACAGAAGGAAAGAAAAGAGTGAAGGAAGGATGAAAGGAAGGAAGGAACTAAACGAGACAGGAAGGAAAGAAAAGGAGGAAGGACAAAAGGAAAGAAAAGAGGGAAGAAAGGAAGGAAGGAAGGAAATATGGAAAGATGAAAGGACAGAAGGAAGAAAGGGAGAAAGGAAAGATGGAAGGAAGGAAGGGAGGAAAAGAACACAGGAAGTAAAGTGGGCAGGATTTGACCCCTTGGCGGGCCGGTTCTGGCCCACGGGCCTCATGTTTGACACCTCTGTGCTAGTGTATAAATGAAAACTGGAGACATTTTTGGAGTTGAGTTTCATTTTTTCATCTTGTACACGAACAGAATGAGTCTTTAACATATTTTTAATAAAAGGTTTGAACAAAAAAATCCATGTTTTATGTTGTCAAGACCACAAAAGAGGAAGGAAAAGATGATTTTTTTTAAAATAGCACTTTCTTGGTGTGACCTGCAAACAGTTAAGAGAAATGAGTTACCTGGAATAAATCTGATACTGGACCCAGTACTGTTGTAAAAACAGGAGAGAAAAAAAAGACAGAAAGGAAGGTTTCTAAGAATAGCTGCTCCTCTGGGAAGAGAGCATGTGGGTGATGTTTGTGCCTGAATGCTTTCCTGGTTATTTATGGAAAGATTTCCGTAATGTTTCGAGGGGGTACCCTAACCCCTTTTGATTGCAAAGAATCTCTTAAACTGCAACCTCAACCTGCGAGTCCAATAACCTCGTGACATTTTATTGAGAGAAAACTGCTCATTTCTTCTCACTTCTTCAGGTTAGAAAAGCGTGAGGAAGGAAATGAAACAACAGGAATGAGCACACAGTACAGAAGACGTACGGTACTTGATAAAGGAGTATTCCAGAAATTTAGTATTTTACTCAAAAACACAGCAAAAGGAAAAGATTCCTTTGCTGTATCCTAAAGTTCACCTACTGACAATCAATAACGTCTACGCCTCTTTTATTAGCTTTAAATTCCTCGGCCCAAACAAAAATAACCCCGACGACATCATTGAGGGACTTGACTGAGCTCCTGCAGATCCACAGAGGACATAATACAACCCCCCCCCCCCCACAGTCAAATATGTGTTTTGCTTATTGTTACATCAGTTGGATGTTTAAGCTTCACTGAGCAGAGTGACGTGCACAGTTTGTTCTTACGTTCATCTGGTGAAGGGGGAGTTTCTGCTGTTCTCATATCGAAAATATGAGTTTAAAGGTTCACGTTGGGACATTGCAACTAGTTTGGAGGCAGTCATGGTCCAGTGTGCACAAATGTGATGTACAGACATGAAGCTTTTAAGACTTTTGGGTGAAAGGAAACGTCTTGTGTCCAGCAGTTAAACTTCTGAAATGAAAAATATATATTCATTGATTCTGGATGTTTTATTAATGAGGGAGATAGGGAGGAGATGGGCTTATTTCTGTGGATAAACCATATCAAACATAGATGATTTAATTCAAGCAGAGTATTTTTACTGTATTGTATGATTACTGCAAACATTAGTATAAGTAGTAGTGATTTATTATAGTCCTTATCAACAATTTTCCAAAAACACAACATAAATAAATAACAATAAAAGGAATTAGATTAAAAGGAAAACACCAAATATTACATTTATATTATATTTAATATTAAATATTACATTTTTAAATTGTATTTCACTCTGTAACTCAACTTGGAAGCAATCCTTATGATACCATGAGTAAAAAATAAAGAAGGTGCTTATAAAAGAATAAAGTTAATGAGTAATTAGTACTAAAACTAAGTACGAAATTAACTAAAACACATAATACACACACACAGGACATTCCACTCGCTGCCATCAATATTTGCACGATTCCCTTTAATATTACACTCAAAGTTGTTGTTGCAGTGATTACAGGATCAGGTTTTTGGAGCATTTAGAAACGTTATTGCTTCAGAATAAAAACTTTTTTTTTAAAAACCTGCTTCTCCATGTTTTAACTGTCCTGTAACGTTTGCCTGAGGACAGTCAGCAGCAAGTTGAAGTCTCTGTTCAGAAAAAAGTGACTTTAAGCAGATTTTTTTAATTAAAAAAAAAAAAAAAAAATTGATTTGGGGCCCCAAAGGCAAACCCCTAACTCCACCCCTGGTCTGGAGGGTCACTCATCATAACTACTGGAGACATCTTGATATGTAAAACTTTGCTCAATCTGAATACTTGTTGGAGACAAGAAGCGCCAAAAATATCAAATGTTTCAAAAGTAAGAAGAATTTAAATTTCGTGCACCAAACCTTTTGTTTTCTTTCCATTAATCAACTCGTTACCCATTGGAGCCAGTTTCAAAACCTCTGCTCTCTACTGCTCTGTTTTATGCATGACAATAAAGTGAAGAGAGGACGGTGGTGTGTGTGTCTGTGTGTGTGTGTGTGTGTGTGTGTGTGTGTGTGTAGCCAGGTTTAGTGTTATGTAATATCCACCTGCCAATGAAATCATAAGACATCTGTTGCCTATAAATGTGCAATCAGGGTGATGATGAGCAGTTATCACTCTAGACAAAGACGATGATTGTAAATTTCCCCCTTTTGAGATTTTGGCCTATTCGTGATATTAATGCTCAAATACATAAATACACATCTTACCATTGAGTCTTTTGTTCCACCACTCTTAAAAATCATGATAACCTGTTTAACCGTTATATAACAATTCTTTGAAGGGGCTGGAGAGAAACCCACGGGCATCACAGTGGGCAGCGACACAAGAATGACACTCAAATGCTTCAACGTCTGGTGGTGTAACCCAACAACAGGGCTGGCATCGCTCCGTGGGGGGTTCTGGTTGACATTTGACTACAGCTCCAGGAGGCCCAGATGTGCCGGTTTGATGGAAAAGAGACGTGTCAGCTCAGAATACCAGCGTGACAGAGACGGCACATACAGTACAGTGACCAGGAAGACCAGTCCTAGCATTGGGATGTGCCAGTATCCTTCCTTTTCCCTAAATAAACCTGGTGGGGAGCGCTTGATATACTTACAAGAGGGCTCGAGGGATGCAGATTTAATGCTCTGATCAATCTGCAATGGAGAATCCTCGACTGTAGGAGACAAAATAAAAAGGAGGGAATAAATAAAGCCGGGTTTATCTCTCGCCTGCTGTCAATTAAAGCGAGTTCTTATCAAAGCCCTTCAGTTTTATTAAAATGCAGAGCACTGACAGGCCAATAACCTCTGACAAATTAATTGAATTTTGACAGACGGCTCATAGCCAGAAGAGAGCTGTGGAGAGATCATTAAACAGGCCTCTGTGGAGATCGCCAAACAGACATCGATAAGCTTGATTGTTTGGCAATAAAACATCTTATATGAATTTATTATACAGGAAAATATGTTTGCTCACACGCCTTGTTCATTATAAAGTCATCCAACAATAGACTTTTGTGATTTAAAGATGTGTTAGAGTCATGTTTTAAGTGTCTTTTTATTACAGAAAGAGAACCTGTGAATCAATCAACCTGTCAATCACGACGTAGCCACGCTCTAATGCATACCCTGCTTTATCGTCACATATAAAATCAGGGAGGCCAAAATGTCCCAAATGAACATCATACTGCATTGAAGAAGGCTTTAAACTAGCGATTGAGACCATAAACACATTTTGAAAACGTTTACTGAGGTTAGAAATCAAGTGAGAAGTTGGTGAATTCTCCATTGACTTGTATAGAGACGGAAGTCCTTTTGACACCAAAACAGTCGCCCCCTGGTGGCCTTTTGATAGAATGCAGTTTTAAGTTACTTCCGCGTTGGCCTCATTTCAGAGGAGCGGAACTCCCCGCCTGGCTGCTACAGACTCTGAGCAACGACCCACGTTAGCTTTCCTGCTAAAGTCTCCTTCTTATTAAGCTTAAAAACCTAAACACACATCTTTTCCTGTAGTTTAGCTAGTTGGTTGCATAGATTGTTCAAAAAATAATCGACGTAGCCTCAAGACATTAGACATTTTGACCGTCGCCGGCAGAGTTGATGCTTTAATGTTTGCTGTGCATTTCAGTCTAGTTAACTGTTCTGTTGCTAATGCTGATGCTAATTTTGGCTAAGGAAAAATAGGCTTAGAGCATCATGCGGTACTGTAGAAGAACTGGTGATTCGGACCATAAAAATATCAACAAAATGTTTACTTAAGTAACAAATCAAGTGAAAAATAGGGTAATTTTCTCATAGACTTCCATACAATCTTATTTCTTTTTGGAGCCAGTAGTGTCGCCCCCTGCTGTCCATTAGATAGAATGCAGGTTTATGGCACCAGAATAGTTAGTTGATTCGCTGCTCAGCTGCAACACATTAAACTGCATGTAGACAGACCTGAACATGTCATTTCGGACCCTTTAGATACTGATTTGAACACTGCTTTTCAAAGTTCCTGTTACCGACACTCTGTCTACACATGACAATTTCTTTACTTTGTCTCCTTTCTGTACTGTATAACACTGGTAGCCTTTAGAGCTAATATCAATAAAACAAACCTCTGACATGCCCCTCTAGTTAGTGGTGACAATAAAAGGGCCATCTCTGATATTTAACCTTTGTGTCGTCCTCCCGAGTCAGATTGACCTCGTCTGTTTTGACGGTTCCTTCTTTCCTCCCTTCCTTCCTTCCGTCTGTCCTTCCTCCCTCCCTCCTTCTCTCTTTTCCTTCCTCTCTCTTTCCTCCCGCCTTCCTTCTTTCCTTCCCACTTTCTTTCCTTCCCTCCTTCTTTCTTTCCTTCCTCTCTTTCATTCCTTCTTCCCTTCCTTCTTTCCTTCCCTCCTTCCTTTCCTTCCTCCCTCCTTCTCTCTTTCTTTCCTCACTCCCTCCTACCTTCCTTCCTTCCTTCTTTCGTTTCCTTTCCTCCCTTCCTTCCTCCCTCCTTTACTTCCTCCCTTCCTTCCTTCCTTCCTCCCTCCTTTCCTTCCTTCCTTCCTTCTTCCTCCCTTCCTTCCATCTTTCCTCCCTCCTTTCCTTCTTTCTTCCTCCCTTCATTACTTGACTTGAGGACAACAGGAGGGTTAAAGGCCCATTTAATAATTCTTTTTTTGACTTAAGAAGAGTGGATCTTTTTTGCCTTTCTTATATTTTAAATGATCACAAAACAGGATATGATAGTTGTTCTCTCCACATGGATAAACCAGGATACATACAACCACTGCTGCGTTCGGTATGTACCATCACAGCACCGAATATCTATATTCCAAAACTCTCCCCATGACTGCAGAGAGATTAAAATTTTTCGAGGTGTCTCATTTTCTCCGGCTCTTATCGCCTCTGCCCTTCTCTCTCTCTCTGTCTATCGTGAGAGGGTCCGCAAATTAAACCTCTCATGCCATTTCCTAGGGGAGAGCGAGCGGTATCGATATCCTCGACAGCACCAGACTCATCTCATCTGCGTCTCATAGCGTCACCCTGCTGCCCCTTCTGTCCACAGATCATTTTACCACCTCGCTCTCTCTCAATCTCCATGCTCTCACACACACTCTCCCCTCTCTCAGAGACCTCGGGGATTAAAGTGTGATAGTTCATCATTAAAAACACCTTCTCACCTTTTTAATTTCCTTCGCCAGTGATCCTACCTCTATATTTAATGTAAATCTAATCTACCTCATTATTTAGCTTTTATGTAAATGAGGGTTTGTATCACGTCTCTTATGAATTGAGCATATTTCATTTTTATAGAAGCAGAGTTGTTGAGATATTTCAATCAAGAGAGACGAGTGAAAGAACCAGAGGGAATTTATTATACAGATGATATTGATGATTAAGTGTTATCAAAAGTCTTTGGACCCTATAGGGAGATTTTGAATCGAGGGATTTCAGTCCTGAGCAGCAGGAGTCCAGACACTGGTGGTGGTGCTGATGACTTCTGCTGAGACGAGGTTGATGAAATGATGAGCTGATGAATCTGTGAAGACCGGGTGGCGATGGGGAGATAAAGGGAGGGAGGGGGGTGCACTAAGGAAGAGAGGGAGAAAACATATTCAACCCTCCTGTTGTCCTCGAGTCAAGGAAGGAAAGGAGGAAGAAGGAAAAAAGAAGGAAGGAAGGAATAATGGAAGGGAGGAAGAAGGAAGGAAAGGAGGAAGGAAGGAAGGGAAGGAAGGAGGGAGGAAAGAAGGAAGGAAGGTAGGAGTGAGGGAGGAAAGAAGGAACGGGGAGGGGGGGAGAAAGGAAAAGAGGAAGTGAGAAAGGAAGGAAATAAGGACAGAGGAAAGAAGGAAGGGAGGAAGGTAGGGGTGAAGAAAGAAAGAGAAGGGAGGAAGGAAGGAAAGAAGGAAGGAAGGAGGGAGGAAGGAAGGAAGTAAAGATGGAAGGAAGGAAGGAATGAAGGAAGGAGGGAAGAAGGAAGGAAAGGAAGGAGGGAGGGAGGAAGGAAAGAAGGAAGGGAGGAAAGAGAGAGGAAGGAAAGAAAGAGAGAAGGAGGGAGGGAGGAAGGACGGACAGAATTAAGGAAGGAAGGAAGGAAGAAGGGAGGAAGGAAAGGAAAGAGAGTGGAAGGAAAAAAAGAGAGAAGGAGGTAGGAAGGACAGACGGAAGGAAGGAAGGGAGGAAGGACAGACGGAAGGGAGGAAGGAAGGAAAGTAGGAACAGTCAAAACAGATGGGGTGAATTTGACCCGGGAGGACGACACAAAGGTTAAAAAAGGACAGCTTCAATATGATTGGCCGACAATAAAGGTGTGTCACCGTGCTATTGGTTAGATGAGACCAGGTGACGTGAATAGCTAAAGGTCTTAATTGCTGCCCAGGGAAATGTGAGCTATAATGAGAGATCAGAATAATAAATGAAGGTTTGAGAAATAAATCTGCAGACCTGAGCATGAAAAAAAAAGGTCTGAACTTTGGCTAAGCTTTATTACTTTAAATATCACATTAGCTGCTTGACCTTTTGTCCAAAACTTAGCAATCTTAGAAGTCATTAAACCTATAAATCTCTGTGGTGTTTTTGTTCAAAATATTCACATAAATCACTTAAATGAGTAAAAGCCAGATATGTGAGAAAATATGTTTCCTACCACACACTGGCTATATTACCTATTACCTTAATGATATTACTAGACAGTGTTGTATTATCATGCCTGCACTTCACCTTAAAACATTGAGATTTCTCTTTTTTTGCAGTTTCATTTAACCCTCCTGTTGTCCTCGAGTCAAGGAAGGAAGGGAGGAAGAAGGAAATAAAAGAGGGAGGAAGGCAGGGAGGAAAGGATGGATGGAGGAAGGAAAGAAAGAAGGAGGGAAGAAGGAAGGAAGGACGGAAGATGGAAGGAAAGGAGGGGGTAAGGGAGGAAGAAGGAAAAAAATGAGGAAGGGAGGAAGAAGGAAGGAAAGGAGGGAGGAAGGAAGAAGGAAGGAAAGGAGGCAGGAAGGAAAACGGAAGGAAAGGAGGGAGGAAAGGAAAGAAGGACAGGGGAAGGGAGCAAGGTAGGGGGAGGAAAGAAAGAGAGAAGGAGGGAGGGAGGAAAGAAGGAAGGGAGGAAGGGGAATGGAGGAAGGAAACAAGGACGGGAGGAAAGAGAGAAGAAGGAAAGATAGAGAGAAGGAGGGAGGGAGGAAGGTCAGACGGAAGGAAGGAAGGGAGGAAAGAAGGAACAGTCAAAACGACACGAAGGTTAATAAACCCGACATAGCGTTCTCATATCATGAGCTGAGTTTAATTTAAAACTCTCTTCACATGCTGTAAAGTCTTATTGTTCTCTGGGTTGTTGTAGTTCTGGTGTCAAAGTGCTTAACTTAACATTTCTTTTGTTATCAAAGAGGGCGAAGGTAAGAAAAAAAGACCCTGTAACTCATCTCTTTTAACAATAGAACCGACATTCAGAAGTGGATTAAAAGCATGAGCAGCTTCTTAATCGCTGCAACAATGGTGCTATTAACTCTGATTAGGAGGACATTAACGTCACACTGAACGACAAAAGAGCGGAATTACAAATGATTACAGTCCATCAGGGGAACAGATAGAGACAAAGTGAGCTGATTTTAGGGAAGAAAAAAACTGTAATATCTCCTTTCACGTGAGTATAATGGGATAAAAAACAAAAAAATAGAAGAATTTTTCAACCTTATAAACAGGTTCTTATTTGAAAGATGCCTTATGACAATCATCATTTTCTATTGGATCAAATCTTTCTTCCAAAAAAGGGCTGAATGCTGTAAGTGCTCCTCTGTTTGCCCCCAGCTCTCACCTGTTTACCTCAACTTTGCATGATAAGGTGAGGAGGAGTTCAGCAGTTTGAAAGGTGCTTAATGTCCAAGCATCTGTTAGGATTTCCGGTGTCTCTCCTGTTGAGGCATGACAAACAAGGTGAGATGACGTTAAAACGGTCCCAGGACACACCACATTATCTTCCAGCTGTCCTGGAGGCTCCCTGATATCCCCCGACAGGAGCTGGACAGAGCTGCAGAAGAAAAGAGGCGTTCAGCTGCAGAAACTCTGACACAGGTAAGTGTCTAAAAGATGTTTGGATAGATGCAAGTTCATAAGTAACTCTGCAATCGTGACTTATTCTCAATTAATATGTTCAATGCAAAGTGAAAAGAGGAAGATGGAGATCAGTGTGGACATGTGAACAATAAACTTGATCATTATTCTTCTCAAACTTACTCCATTCAGAATAATTTACTGTATATGCAAAGTTGGATTGTTTCTCTATGTCTTGTCTTCTTGCCTTAAATCTGAGTTGAAGGTGTATATACGGGCATGATTTGTGACATCACAACTAGTTTGGAGCCAATCAGGGTCCAGTATTAAACTTACACAAGTGTGATATGTTAAGGTGAAGTTCCCAGTGTACATACATTGAGAGTGGGATTTTCAGTGAAGATGGAGAATCTTTTTTTACATATGAAAACATGTCTAAAGTGGATCTTTAAATGAATTGAAAAATTATGGAAATGACTGTAATAATTTAAAGTCGAGACCATTTCAAATATTAAAATTGTGTCAGATACATTAAAATAAAACATAATAATAAATTTACAGTACCCCAAAATATACTTTCTTGTGTAAAATAGTTGCTTATGAATATAATTAGATAAAGAAGATGTAGCATGAATGTAATAGGAGCATCAAACTGTTAAATAAATGCTAAAAATATCTTTAAAAAGCATCCGAAAACCACCACTGCTGCATGCTTTCAGGTGGGATTTATTTACTTTGGAGAATCTGCATCACTTTCTCTCTTTCTCTCTTTCTCTGCTGAATTACACACGAGCTTCCTGCTGCCTTTAAAGGAATTCCATCTAAAGAAACGTCAGCACTGCAGCATCCGGCTCCGTTTTGAAGGCGTGGCCTCGTGCACGGGGAAAGGAGAGTGGGGCGTATAGTGTTGCAGCAGCCATGTTTGTTTGGGAAAGGTACAAATAATCGTGAGTTTACCTGCCCCAGCGAGCTGTGATGTTACCTGGATTGACCTTTTCCCCTACAGGTGACAGGATGCAGATCAGCAGGAGAGCGCGGCGGTCGGTCCATGATTAGACTAGATCAGAACTGCAGGGTGTGGTGTTCTCGGTACCGCTGTCACACACATCAAACAGTCAGGCGTCCCCATCAGGTACGAAGGAGCAGCAGGACGCAGCGAGACTGGAGGTGGAGAGTGAGTCAAAGCTTCACTCCTCCATTTCTCCTGCGTCTTCACTGCCCCTCTGACCTCTGGGCTTGTTTACATCCTATACTCTGTGTGTGTGTGTGGGTGGGTGTGTCGGCGTGCAGGCAGATGCAGGTGTGTGTGCGCATTTATGATAACAAGATGGGAGGTGGTGGTGAAAAATGAATGAGTGTAAATGAATTAACCCTGAGCAGCTCTCACACTCGCAGGAAAAACAAATTTACACCTCTTTCACGCTGACCCGGTTGCATAATTCATGAACTTCTCACGTCAAAAAGAATAAGGAAATAAAAAAAAGGCACAAAGATGGTGGAACGTGGAGACATTTCAACGCCTCTTTTTTTATTGCAGCAATTTAAATAACTCCAGATTTCTCCTTTCTACAGAAAGTACTATTAATATTACAGGCGAGATTCATGAGGTGTAATTGAATTGTGAGCAGCAGGCTTTTACATGTTTCATTAGATACTGTAAAGGACAGATTTATCTGTTATACAATGGGGAAAATCCTATTTAAAAATAGCAGCACACCACTTCATTCTGAGGTTTCAGCCAATGCAAAGTCATTGGAGCAAATGTAAGAGAAATGTATAATATAGTGTGGAAGTGCAGTGGTATGCAGTAAAGTAGGAAGCACCCTGTAGACAAACCTGGCAGCTTATTTATGAGTTCATGAGTTCATGGTGGGACTTAACACATTTACACTGACAGTGGAAGCAAAAATAATTGGGTTAATCGTGGTCAGTAGTCGCCCCCGCCAACAGATTAAGGTAGTCTGTGTGAAGTTATTAAGTCTCTAAACACTAGTCTGAACCAGGCAAAACAAAAAAACGTGGCTCATTTTGAGCAGGCGGGGAGTTCCGGTCCTCTGAAATGAGGACAACGCGGAAGTAACTTAAAACTGCATTCTATCAAAAGGATACTTCCGTCTCTATACAAGTCAATGGAGAATTCACCAACTTCTCACTTGATTTCTAACCTCAGTAAACGTTTTCAAAATGTGTTTATGGTCTCAATCGCTAGTTTAAAGCCTTCTTCAATGCAGTATGATGTTCATTTGTGACATTTTGGCCTCCCTGATTTTATATTTGACGATAAAGCAGGGTATGCATTAGGGCGTGGCTACGTCGTGATTGACAGGTTGATTGGTTCACAGGTTCAGGAGGGCGTCTCATGCTCCTCCTGATGCCCATATAAGTAGAATCCATGTTTTTATTTTTCCCAGCATGCACCGGAAATTTTCAAGATGGCGCTGCTCAGATCCGATACTATTGGCCTCCGAGCAGCAATCCACACACCAATGGGTGACATAACGGATATTACGTCCATTTCTTATATACAGTCTATGGTCTGAACTTAATTAAGACTAGGGTTGCAACATTCCAGGAACTTTCAAAGCTGGAAACTTAGCTGGGAATTAACAGGAATATATGGGAAATTTACAAAATTGCATGTTAGCCTACAACAAGGAACTTAAATGTAGTCAGAAAAAAAACCCATTTTGTAGAATAATCTTGGTTAAAACAACCAGATTGAATACAAATACAGTTGAATATCTCCCCTATTCCTCAATCACATGCACATAACACATTACTTGCTGCAGGGCCAAACCTCCTACATGCACTGTGTATTCCTCCATCACATGCACACATGATCTCTACAACCCTGGACTATTGAAGCCACACATTATAGGGAATATTTTACTCAACATTCATGTTTTTGTTGTTCAATGAAATAACTGATTAAAGTTCTAATCACAAATAAATCAGTCAAAAAAAACATGCATGACAAAACGAAATGTTTATATTTTGTATACAGTTGATACAGTTTGTATAAATTACCCCAAATCCTGTTATTTCCCATAATTCCCGTTATTTCCCATAATTCCCAAACATTTTCCACCCCTTTGCATCCCTAATTATGACATATAAAATAACATAAATGCACATATTCTGTTTAATATCCACAGTCTGGATGTTTAAGGTGATGTGTGGAGCAGACTAGTTTAAACCCAGCAGGAATTATTTTGCTAATTTATCATTTAAATAATCAAACTCAGCAATTTCTTAGATTTAAATGAAAAGAAAAGAATTGGAAACACATAATAATGGTAAATAAAGGAGACCATGTGAAGGAAGATCTCTACGATTTAACGGAGGAAAAATAATTAAAATTGACTTGATGGAGTTAAATCTGGTTGTATTAATGCACCACAAAACTGCTGAATCTTATATTATGACTCTTTAAATGCCCCCCTCTTTCTCTCTTTCTCTCCTTCTCTCTTTCATTGCTTATGTACGGTATGATGTCACATTATTGAGCCAATCCTGCGGGTGTGATGACGCAACGCTCGAGCCAATGAAACAAAGCAGTTCAATAAATTATTAGCCGGGAAGTCTGCGCTATAGATTACATAATGACATAATTACTGCACATGTATGTATGAATGGATGGATATCAGATGAGATGGTGGCGGAGATGTTTCGTGTGAGCTCGAGCAAATTAACACACTCAAATCCTGATTTCACACACACACACTTTTTTCTTAGTGAAATAATATCCTGCAAGAAATCTCAGTGCCACGCTGACCTGAGTCTATTTTCATGTCTGAATCGATATTCTAATGATAGTCTGAGAAGCATCTCATCTCCCAGCGCTCGGATTTTAGTCTGCCCTCAAGGAACGAGCCGGGGTGGTGGTGGTGGTGGTGGTGGTTTCCTGGCCTATTCTAGCTTTTTGTTTAATGTGATTACGAGAAAAGGGGGAAAAAAGCAATCAAGCAAACACATGCAAACATGAATGAGGAGCAGAACTAGAAGGAGATATTGAAAAAGGCTGACACTAATCATGCAGAGGGTGACATGAAATGAATGAAATCTCGTCAAGAATGTATTATTGTTGAGCATTCAGGAGGCGTACAAGAGGAACACGCTTTCATTCACACATGCAGATACAAGCACATTGTGTTCTGCAGAGAGGAGTGAAGGGAATTTCATTTTCAGACAGTGAGAGAGACCATCAGGACATTTCCTCTATGCTCATATATGTGTGTGTGTGTGTGTGTGTGGGTGAGTCCCCGAGTGTGTCTCAGCATCGTCTGGCCAGCGAGAGAGTGCGATGCCAGAGCTCATCTGTTACACCGCCAAAAAGGAGAGGCGGTCACTGTAACATCTGGTCGCGCTGTTAAGTCGTGAAAATGTGAAGCTCTCTCCGGGTCCGTCGCTGGATCACGGCGCTCCGAGGAAACTGTGCCAGACGACGAGAGGAGAGGAGAGGTGTCGGAGAGTGTTTGTTTTAAACGGGTCGAAATGAATGACTTAGTGGCTCGGTCTGACTAAAGAATAAAGAACATTTGTCAGAGCTCCGCAGGCCGGTGGAGGGAGGGGGGTAAAGAAACACGTCATCAGGGAGGGGCGAAACACAAATCGTGGTGGCCTCTTAGTCACAACTCAGACGGTGTTTACAGAAAGGCTCGTCCAAGCTCCTCTCAGGGGAGGAACAATGGACTGATTCTCTATTACAGAGAAAAAAAAATGACAACACTTACAGAGAAGTGAAAGTGACATCTCGCTCTGATTCATTGGCTCCGAGTGAGTGGATGAAAATAACAAAAAATAAACATATTCAAAAGCCGCTACATCCCTCTACGAGATTGAATTAAGTTTTTCAATTTAATTATTTCAAGCTGTGCTCTCTGGCCTCGCTGCATTCGTGTCTGTGAATTATTAGAAGTGAAAGAAAGGAAGAAAAAAAAACATACAGTAATGAAAATGAGCTACAAGATATGCCAACTGTTTATTCTGGCTATCAAACTATAATTGGGGATTGTCGTTATCTTTATTAAATGTTTAAATGCTCAAACAGGAGATTTGTTGTTAGGATTTGAAAGTTGAGCAGACAGATGGAGATGAATAGGCCTGTGTGTTTCTTTGTTGTCAAATTAAAGGGTCATTTCACCAAAACTACAACAAGATAAAACATTAAAAAAAATAAGTTTTTTTACCTGCTTTAATCGAAACTTTTGGACCATCTTGTTCTTTGTGTTTCTCATCTAACAGCTTTTGAAAGTGAGTGTCTGCTGCTCTTTATTGGAGATGAGAACATTAACCAGACTTTTGCCATGATTAGTCTTAATATCTTGTCATACTGTTTGCTTCTGATAAAGCATAAGTCTCACATTTACGTGAATATAGTGCAATAAAGTCTTTTGTTTAACTACTGAAATATCTTAAACTAATGGTGTTAGTTAGTTAGTTGGCAGTCGGAGCTGGGAATCACGTCACACCCAAGTTTGTGTCGTTCCAGTTTAGAAGTAAGAAAAACAGTTCTAGCCACTGATAGAAATACCAGTTGATAAAGATGCATTTCGCTGTATTTTTGCTCATACAATCACCGTAGCAACATGTCCACAGATAGAAGTTGGACAGTGTTTGGTGTACGACTGATTTAATGAGACACAAATACGACAAAACTGCTAATAAACAGGATGTTAATACAACGTTAACACTGTTGATGCTCAAGGGGGGGGACATCTTGGATCTTGAGGTCGGGGTTGGTGGGGTACGTACAACTTTTCGAGTTGGAGATCCGAATTCAGGGGGCGTCACGGTCTAAATTTCCGACTTCCGAGTACAACTTGAATGCACCATACAGCACCTATGTTAAGATGCTGGCAGCACTTGGTTAATGTTAGAAGAAGATCGTCATCTTGGTTTAATACAGAAGAAAGTTTGCAACAACTTGAAGCAAAACAGACTGATTTATCTTTCACTAACTTTGACTAAACTTCTTTTGTTGCCTGCAATCTCTTAGTGTTGATCTCTGTCTTGAGTCCTGCATATTGTACTGTGAACACTTTCCATGCAAAGATTTAGTTTGTCAATGCAACGTATAAGGGAAAAACATATAAATGTCATTTCTAGGCTGCCACTATGGCTTGGTGCATCAGAATGAGGAGAAGTACTCAAATCCTTCATGGACTCAGAAGTGAAATTTGTGCACTACTGGGAGTGTTTTCAAGCAGCATTTTCCCAGTTTTGCATGTAAAAAACTTCCCGTTAACTATTTAAAGAAGCATTGCACAACCGCCTCCTTTAGCTAATCAATTGTTTCCCATGCAGACGATCACACAGTCTCAAACCTGGCTGTAAAAGGTTATACCAAGTCCTGCAGGTGTTGGTTTTTTTGTGCAGAAGCTTTGAGATATCCGTCTCTGCTCCAGCTCCATTACAATGGAGGTGAATGTAAAGTCATTTTCGGTGCTCTTAACATTGAAAAATGCATCAAGTCATCCAACCAGCAAAAGATTCGGAGCTCACTTTCTTTCCAAAGTGACCCATATGAGTGTTTTTCTGGTCTGTTACCCCTGTATCAGCAGGATGGGATTGTTAGGGCCCGACCATTTAAGTGCACCGTGATTGAAGAGCAAGCATTTCGGCCATTATCAGCCATCGCCATCAGCAGCGTCACAGCCCTGAAAGAAACATATGTCAAAAAAAGCTAATCTTGCATTTGAAGTATGTCCCAGCCGGTTTCTCTGATCACATGCGACCAGCTGAGGCCCCGAGTCTACGTGGCAGAGGTGAAGGGGGACGAGACGTGACGAGGCAGGAGCTCAGACACACACACGCGCTGCCCCGGTGATGAGCGGCGCACCCTCTCCCTGTTCTCATTATCCTCTCTCTGGGTGTTAAGGAGGAGTGGAGGAGGGAAAAGGAGGGAGGGTGGTGCTGCCGGTGGTGGAGACTAGCTGGCTAAACCCAACGTCCCCCGTGGACAGGGAACAGATGGGACCCGACTCCCTCCACGCAGATCACTGCCAAGGAGGTTTCGGCCCGCTCACGTGACCGCTCCGAAATGACAACGACTGTTTACTCAAACAAGAGGAGAGTCCAGGGACGACGGAGTGGAGGGAATATAGAGAGACATAATCCAGAAGTGAGGGAATACATTTAAAGTTGACATTAGCCAAACAATATTGAACTAAACTCCGACTGTCTCCTTTCTTTTTGTGTAAGAAGATATAATGATAATGCAGCTATTGTGCACATTTTTCCACCTTTTCCACCTTTAAAAACATATTTGCATAAAGTGTGTCTAAGCTTCAGGCCTCTAGGTGAGCATCTATCAAGGCAGAGGTTGACTGACATTTAAGAGCCCGCATTGCTCCAAAATAATTCAATTTCTACGTTACACTATTGATTCCAATCCAACTTTATTTGTTAAGCACTTTAAAACAACCACAGTGCTGTACAGAAGAATAAATAAAAGATATAACAGCTCACATGAGGCATAAAATAAATTAAAAGACATACAATATGAGTAAAAATAATAGCCATACAATAAAAACAATCAAATCGAATCAATTATTTATTTATTACCCTATTTCAGTCTATCAGCTGTTACCAATTTAAACCATCTATCCCTTTACAACATTTGGGAGGACACGTCATTCTTTTTAAGTCTGTATTTGACTCGTTAAGTAGAAACTAGTTAGCTTAGCGAGAGGTTTCGGAATAGAGGTTTCGGACACTCTCATTGACTCTCTTTGACTGTCAGGGTCATTTTGTGGTAATATTAACATTTTTGAGGCATTGTAGTGGATGCGAAAATGGTAAATGGACTCTACACTAGACTTTTCTAGTCTTTTAACCACTCAAAGCGCTTTTACACTACATGTCAAATTCACTCATTCACACATATTCACACACTAATGTCAGGAGCTACCATGCAGGAGGGAAACTAACCATTCACAAACATTCGTACACAGTCGGTGCAGCCATCGGGAGCAATTTGGGGTTAAGTATCTTGCCCAAGGAGACATCGACGTGCAGACTGGAGGAGCCGGGAATCGAACCACTCCATCGAACCCGCTCCATCTCCTGAGTCACAGCCGCCCTCCCAAACATTTACATACATTTACACACACATAGAATTCAAATAATCAAATAAAATGGCAAGAGGATGAACACTACTTAGTAAATTAGATTTCGGACGCAGCCCCAGCCCTGTTTTCCTACGTTATTATCCAGTATAAAGGAAATGGTCTAGCTAGTGTTAGCAGGCTCTGTTTATTAGTACAATTATGATGACGGCAAATAACCAGACAGTCAAAACTCACAGGAACAGATAGTCCTGAAGCTCTGCTGCTCCTCACGTACCTTAAAGGCTTCAATAATGACACTAAGTCATTTTTGTTCAGTTCTTAGGGCTTTCGCTCTCTTCTTTCTCCCTAATTTCAAAGTATTCTCTATATTTTTTTGCACAGTGTCAATATGTTAAAATGAATAGAAACTTAAATGACAAACAACGTAACATGTGTGGAGTCATGGAGTAATGTAGGAAGAGCTCAAATCTAACTAATGGAGGATTAATGGCTAACAACTATTTATGTGTCCGCCCACACAGATATTACACATATTAAATCAGCAGTACAGACATTATCATTATTATTCTGTCATTTTGGTGAGATAAATAAGATAAGTGAGTATGTAAGTACAACTTTTAGCCTTTTAGTATAAGGGTGAGCAATTCAAAAATATCTTAAAAATAGTTTTAAAAGCATCATCAGGTTTGTTAAAATGTACATTTTGTATTTTTGTTGGTTTTATATCATTTGAAATGACATTTGCACCATTTTTTACCAAAAGTAAGACTGAATGCTCCTGAAAATGTCAAATGGTGTAACCACAAAAGAATGATAAATATTACATATTTTATCTCCTACAGTGTATTTAAGTGGACTTATACTAATAATTACTTCATTTAAAACAATGTAAATGTTTCCTGATCTCCATGGTTACCAGATGGAATGTAATATTTAGAACAATTGTATTCCATTACCTTTATTTAATATAAAGTTATAATGTAAGATCATGCCAAATTAGTTGATATGGTGTTTTATTGAGAATTTACTGTTTTTAAGCAAGTTGAATTATTTGGTACAAAGTTTTTATGGTTACACCACTTAGACATTTTTACCATAATCCTCTAATATATTCTCTCAAAATGGATTAAAAGCAGAAATTTGATGCTGAGTCCACAAAAAAAGAATGTGTGCAAGTTATTCATACGTTTATTTTCACATTTTAACCCTTTAAATTTGACTAAACTACATGGACACAAAAAAAATAAACATTTCCTTTATTTTTTTAATGTCATCTCGAGTTAATTTATCTCCATAAAAAACAAAAGCCTGATTTCTTGAGACAATTTAACACAAAGCTTATTTTCTCAAGATAGCAAAATGATTTGATTTGTGATCTTTAGATAAAAAATAGCTGTTCTCGACTTCCATACCTTCCCTCCCATTTTCCTGGCAGAGAAGACAACAAATGCATCATCCTGATAAAGCAGAATAAAAAGAGCTACTGTAATTAATGATGACACAACAGTGGCCCACTCCCTTCCCTAATGGAATAACTGAGGAAATGATTCATTAGGATTGTCATTCATCGCAGTGATGGTCCATTTCTAATCCACCCACCCACCTGTCAGAGGCCTGGGGTACCTGGGTAATGTAGTCGTCCACTGGGGACATAATTAGAGAGCTGCCACCTGTACTTCCTCTCCTCTCTCCTCCTCCTCCAGAGCTCGACAGGCCTCATTAGAGGGACCGCAGATTGTCTCTGTGTGTGTGTGTGTGTGTGTGGGGAAAAAAAGAGTACATTAATCTACAGTGGAAATCTGACACTAATTAGTATTTTTGGCCAAAACGCTTTTAAAGGTCCGCAGAGACAATATAGTGTTGAATCACTGAATACATTTTAATTGTGCTCGTTAGATGGACCCGAAAACAAAAACACATCAAAACATGGCAATTGGATTTTAATGAACATCTATTAACAGAACAAAACTGTCAGAAGAGTGAAACACCGACGGTCTCCGGAGGTTTCGGTGGAAGATGAGGGGGTTGAGTGAAAGTGGATCTGCTCCGTCCATAAATAACATCTTATATGTACCAGTAAGTGTGTGGAGAGACTGGAGGGAGGAGGAGGAGGAGGAGGAGGAAGAGGAGGCGGATGTTTGTCTGACCTGGCTGAAAATAAAAGTCCTTTGAGACTTTTGTTTCAAAACATTTCAAATTGACTCCGACATTGTACCACTGTACGAAACGGTTGGTATAACAACACTAATACATGTGTCGGAGAGGGGGTTTAGTGTCCATGTGGTTTAGTTTAAATTTAAGGGGTTAAAATGTGAAAATAAACGTATGAATAACTTGCACACATTCTTTTTTTGTGGACACAGCATCAAATTTCTGCTTTTAATCCATTTAGAGAGAATATATTAGAGGATTATGGTAAAAATGTCTAAGTGGTGTAACCATAAAAACTTTGTACCAAATAATTCAACTTGCTTAAAAACAATAAATTCTCAATAAAACACCATATCAACTAGTTTGGCATGATCTTACATTATAACTTTATATTAAATAAAGGTAATGGAATACAATTGTTCTAAATATTACATTTCATCTGGTAACCATGGAGACCAGGAAACATTTACATGTTTTAAATGAAGTCATTATTAGTATAAGTACACTTAAATACACTGTATGTGATAAAATATGTAATATTTATCATTCTACTGTGGTTACACCATTTGACATTTTCAGGAGCATTCATCTTACTTTTGTTTTTTTAAATGGTGCAAATCTCATTTCAAATGATATAAAACCAACAAAAATACTAAATGCACATTTTAACAAACCTGATGCTGCTTTTATAAACTATTTTTTATCTTATTTTTGAATTGCTCATCTTGCCAACCCTTATTTGTCATTGAAGAAATTTGCCTCCACAGATGAGATACACTGCGTAAATCAATTAATCGAACCTAATCTCAGTGTTTTTAATCCATATAAGGCGCAGTATGTTCTTCTTTAGCATTGTAGTGGTGCATAAAACTACGTAACTGGTTTTCATTATTATTGAGGTACTTTATAAACAAACCATCTCCTGCTTCTTTCACTTCTGCACAAAAGACATAAAACCCTACCGGATACATGTGTTAAGTAAAAGTCATGAGTGGAATAAAACTAATCAAATTACATGAAATCATACTAGTATACAAAACCATAACTGTCAGTGGCATCATTTCCCATCTCTAAATTTAGCTCCGGTAACTTCTGGAAAGTAACATTTCACTTCCTACGCTGTCGAATCATCAAAGTTTAACAGTACCTTGTTTCATGTGTATATAACGTGCATGACAGGAGGTTTAAAGGGGCAGGAGGTTGGATGAGTGATCCCCCACAACGGCGCTGAGGGATAATAACAAGCACCTCTCGGGGGTTGCCGATTTGTCATCGATATTACACAGGCGAGAAAAAATCTGGTGACAGTTTGTTTATTCATCAACTAATAAACCAGCAGAGACGGAACAGATGCTGCAAACGTTCACGCTGGAGACGGGAAGGCAGACATCGCTCAATCGGGGGGCTCGGCGTCTCCTGGGAGGAGAAAAAAAAAAAGAGAAGAAGATCATGTAGTGACGAAGCACATCTTGAAACTCAGAGAAGAAAAGGAGATGGAAAGAGTTAATAGAGGAAGGATTAAACTGTGCATATAGCAAGGGTGTGACAGCGTTAATGTAATAGTAACAGAGTCGATGCATTGCCCGTCATATATAATGCATCTTTACTGTGTCCAGGGTTCAAATACCCGAAATTTCCACATTATTCCTCCAGTAAATGGGTAATATTGTGCTGTTGCATGATGGGAAATAAAACTGCGAAACTTCTACTGTGGCTACATGAAATACACGACTTAAGGAGCTTGATTTACTTCCAGTTACTGCAAACAGGCCGCCGCTATAAAACCCCCTATAGGCCAAAAGTTATCCCTCCTGTTGTCCTCGAGTCAAGGAAGGAAGGGAGGACGAAGGAAAGGAAGGGAGGGAGGAAGGAAGGAAAGGAAGAAGGTAGGAAGGAAGAAGGAAGGGAGGAAGAAGGAAGGGAAGGGAGGAGGAAGGAAGGGAGGAAGAAGGAAGGGAAGGGAGGAGGAAGGAAGGGAGGGAGGAAGGAAGGATGGAAGGGAGGAAGAAGGAATTGAGGAAGGTAGGGGGGAGGAAAGAAAGAGAGAAGGAGGGAGAAAAGAAGGAAAGAAGGAGGGAGGGAGGAAGGAAGGAAGGAAAGGAGGAAAGAGGAACGAAAGAGAGAGAAGGTGGGAGGAAGGACAGACGGAAGGAAGGAAAGGAGGGAGGAAGGAAGGAAGAGGGAGGGAGGGGGAAAGGAAAAGATGAAGGGAGGAGGGAAGGAAAGAAGGACATAGGAAAGAAAGAAGGGAGGGGGGAGGAAAGAGAGAGAAGGAGGGAGGGAGGAAAGAAGGGAGGAAGGAAGGAAGGAACGAAAGAAAGAGAGAAGGAGGGAGGAAGGACAGACGGAAGGAAGGAAAGGAGGAAAGAAGGAACAGTCAAAACAGACGGGGTTAATTTGACCCGGGAGGACGACACGAAGGTTATTTATTCTCTATATTTTACTGTTTTCTTTTTTAGGAGGATTAACAAACAGACATCAACATTCTCTATATGTGGTGTTCGTCTAAGTCCAATATTCACTCTCTTGCCCCGGTTTAGGCTCTCAACTCTGAAGGGAAATATGTTGCTCTTTAGTTTATCAGAGCTGCATCACTGCGTTCAATCAGGAAGGACAAGTGAACGAGAACTGAATAAAGTTTATTATATGAATAGGAACGATAGTTATAAAGTCCTTGGCGCTTGGACGTCATCGCAGAGCTGCCGAGACAATTTAATTGATCCAGACTTTGATGGGATATGAGACAAAATGTCAGCAGATGGCTGGGATGCAATGTTGCTAAGCAACAATTAATCAAAAACACCCACATACATAAGGTGGAAAAATAAACACACATAAAGGCACCGAGAAATTAAAAATGCCCTCCGGTTATGCTTTAAGATGTATAAAAAGACTCCACTTGGATTAATAACGTGTGTCAGACATTGTAGAGATGTAGGATGATCTCCGCAGAGTCGGAGTTGAAGGGATGAAGGCCCAATAAAAAATAGCCTACACTCACTTCAGCTCTATTATTGAGGGAGATGTTATTGAGGCAGCAGATCAGGGATTCAGTGCTACCAAAACTTACTTTTAACACAAAATTAGTGACAAGGCTCGGACAAGCATCTTCTGCCATGAAAGTAAACTTGCAGAAGTGTGATGTCACTATATAGACACTCAGGTAGCGGACTTTACAACATGTTTACCACAAAAAAAGGGAAATAAACTAATTAGAAAACAATCAATATGTATATTCTTTATTTCTCCTGCTTCACTGAAAAGTCCATTCCCAGTGTTTGTGCATTGATGACGTCCAGTTTCCGTATTACATCTGTGGAAGTTGAAACTAGTTGTGATGTCACAAATCTTGCTAATTACGAACACGCCTTAAAACCTTTGTGTCGTCCTCCCGGGTCAAATTGACCCCGTCTGTTTTGACTGTTCCTTCTTTCCTCCCTTCCTTCCTTCCGTCTGTCCTTCCTCCCTCCTTCTCTCTTTCTTTCCTTCCTCTCTCTTTCCTCCCTTCCTTCTTTCCTTCCTCCATCCCCCTTCCTTCCTTCCTTCCTTCCTCCTTCTTTCCTTACTCCCTTCCTCCCTCCTTCTCTCTTTCTTTCCTCCCCCCTACCTTCCTCCCTTCCTTCTTTCCTCTGTCCTTCTTTCCTTCCTTCCCCTTTCTCCCTCCCTCCCTCCTTCCTTCTTTCCTCCATCCTTCCTCCCTTCCTTCTTTCCTTTCCTCCCTTTCTTCCTTCCTTCCTTCCTTCCTTTCTTCCTTCCTTCCTTCCTTCATTCCTCCCTCCTTTCCTTCCTTCTTCCTCCCTTCCATCCTTCCTCCCTCCCTTCCTTCCTGCTTCCTCCGTTCCTTCCTTGACTTGAGGACAACAGGAGGGTCAAACTTTGATTTTCATTGAGGATGCAGAGGAACTTTCTCTCTCAAGCAGAGAGATAATTAATAATAATGTTAATGTTCAGAAGATAAAAGCAGAAGCGTTAGACTTTATGACACATCTATTTTAAATCTGATGAACATGTATTACGTTACAGATGTGCAGATATTTGCGTGTACAGGATCGCCTGCAAGAGCACGAGGGACGGATCAAACTGTAAAAACAACCGGAGCAGAAGTGAGAGCTCGATTAATTAACACTCTAAATTTAGCTTCAGCTCACACGATGCAGATGTCACCAACATTATGAATGCTCCGATGTGATGTGATGTGAACGAACCATAAAACTGAATGGAGAAGTATGCAAGAAAAAAAAGAGAACAAAAAAAAGGTGTGCCTGAAAAATGATGTCACTAAAACACTGCTACTTCCACAAAATGGCCTCGAGTCACTTTGCATCACATTCAGCTGGTTTTTAATCACTCGTACAAGCGAGAAACAGCTGTCTCTGTCTTGTTGTGGCATCTGGAGGTTTTTTGATGCCAAAGAGAGACGAAGGAGACGGCAGGGTGACGGTGCGAAAACTGAAGATGTAGGAGGAGAGAAAGGTGTTTGAAAGAAGTGATGAACATGTATTAATTTACCTGACAGCATGTTTAAAGAGAGACAGCAGATGTGAAAGAAGAGATCTGAGACAACGTCCACACTAAAGCAGCTGAATCTAAAAATATAATTTTTACAGGTAAAAATTACATATGTCCACATTTTCAGAAAAGCCAGATTTCTTCTTCTTCTGTTTTCTTTTTTGCAAACAAAATTTTGTGTCACAGGCAAGCGGAAATTATAACGGCTAGAGGATGAAGTACCTTAAACTGCAATACCACCAGCGACCACTAGGTGCTGTTTCCTTTGCACTTATCAATACACCAAATGTTCCACCTGCGTTTTCACTTCAGGGCTTTTTTGTTAGTTTTTTTAATGTGCAAATAGAAAAATGCGAATAAAAACAGGTGGATGAAAAAGCAACTAATCTCAAAAGTAGACAAAAGGGGAAAAGGTGGAAAAAGAGGAAAACTAATACAAACCTCAGGTGTTTTTGACTAATTCTTTTTCCTGCAGCTTTCACCCTACAAGTGCAGGGCTTCATTTCTCATTTCACATGTTTCTGAATGTGTAACCCTCTCTTGTAGCTTGACGTCAACCTCGGCACCTGAAGCCTTATTAATCCCGTCTCCTCTCGGCTGCCCCCCCAAAAAAAAAAAAAGGTGCATCCTTGTTTCCTATATGAGTTAACAGCCCGAGACTGGAGAAACCAGAGAAGAAATTGGCGAGGAAGGAAGAAGAAAGGAGAGGAGGAAGGAAGGAAGGAAGGAAGGAAGGGAGGAAGAAGGAAGGAAAGGAGGGAGGGAGGAAGGGAGGAAGAAGGAAAGGGGGAAGGAAGGGAGGAAGGGGGAAGGAAGGGAGGAAGAAGGAAGGAAAGGAGGGAGGAAGGAAGGAAGGAAGGAGATAGGAAGGGAGGAAGGAAAGGAAAGGAGGGAGGAAAGAAGGACAGAGGAAATAAGGAAGGGGGAAGGAAAGAAAGAGAGAAGGAGGGCGGAAAGAAGGAAGGGAGGAGGGAAAGAAAGAAGAAATGGCAGGTGAAAGGTGCTTTGAAAAGTGTATAGTCAAAATTGTGCCTATTATTTATTTGAATCTTTATCACATATTGTACTGTATAAGCCTCTCTTTGTGTGTGTGTGTGTGTGTGTATGTGTGTGTGTGTGTGTGTGTGTGTGTGTGTGTGTGTGTGTGTGTGTGTGTGTGTACAGTGTATAATCTGAGCTCCACCATATCGTCTGTGACATTTGCGTTTTCCACCTACTCGCCGCCACACGGAGAGAAAAACAAACAAAATGAACGCATGAGTGTGAACGTGATATCTGGTAATTAAACACATGTCAAGCTAACGAGGCAGAAACAAAAAAGCGTTGGTCGGCTTCTAAACATCAGAAAAAGGACGAGTGGGATGTAAAGTGTAGGTGCTCTCTCTCTTTCTCTCTGAAGTGTAGTTGTTTAAATTATTAAAAAAGGGAAGAATAGTGAGTATGTGAGGAAGTAAAGACGATATAATTCAACTTTTTAAGGGTGGAAATAAATGGAAGTTTGAATGAAAGATTAACGTTTGTGTCATCCTCCCGGGTCAAGTTGACCCCGTCTGTTTTGACTGTTCCTTCTTTCCTCCCTTCCTTCTCTCTTTCTTTCCTTCTTACCTTCTTTCCTTCCTTCCTTCCTTCCTTCCTTCCTTCCTTCCTTCCTTTCCTTCCATCTGTCCTTCCTCCTTCCCTCCTTCTCTCTTTCCTCCATCCCTGTTTCTTCCTTCCTTCCCTTTCCTTCCTCCCTTACTTCTTTCCTCTGTCCTTCTTTCCTTCCTTCCTCCCTTCCCCTTTTCATTTCTCCCTCCCTCCTTCTTTCCTCTGTCCTTCTTTCCTTCCTTCCCTCCTTTCCTTCCTTCTTCTTCCCTTCCATCCTCCCTTCCTCCCTCCTGTCCTTCCTTCTTCCTTCCTTCCTCCCTTCCTTCTTCCTCCTTTCCTTCCTTCTTCCTCCTTCCTCCCTTCCTTCCTTATTCCTCCCTTCCTCCCTCCTTTCCTTCCTTCCTCCCTCCCCTCCCTCCTTTCCTTCCTTCTTCCTCCCTTCCTCCCTCCTTTCCTTCCTTCTTCCTCCCTTCCTTCCTCCTTTCCTTCTTCCTCCCTCCCTTCCTTGACTCGAGGACAACTAATTATAAAAATATAAAAATATATATATTTTTTTTTATACATATATAAATATAAATATAAAAATCTTTTCTGAGCAACAGTATTTAACTTAATATTCTAGTTAACATCCTGACTGTATTATTAAATGATTACTGAGACATCTGCACATTTTCATTTGATGCTTCAGCCATAAAATGTCATCTTTAGGTGTGAAAATGACTTTCATATCATTCAGTGAAGCTTTAGAACAAGCAGATCTTTCTCTTTATTAAGCTCCTTTCAAAGAAGCGTTGGTACATGAGGTGATTTTAGAACATTTTTCACCTTCCCCCCCCCCCTCTGAATAGATTTTGGGGTATATCTCGGAGGAAAAAAACAGCCAAAAATAGAAGTAATATCCCGCTAACAACCCAGACTGGTTTACTTTCAGGTTCTTCTATAGTCTCACTGGACACAATCAGCGCTCGCTCAGGCTGCTCTGCGTGAACTCTTCTCCGTGTTTGTGTCGGACCAAAAAACAACAAACAAGTCGTTATCCGCTGCTAAATCTGGATGGTCGAATCTGAGACCCTGTACGTATCAAACCTGGAGCATGATCCAATTAAAAGCTACATTTTGCAGCGTTTTCGTAATATTTATCATATACTATTACATTTACTACTGCACTTCTTTTAATAGTTGCATTTTACTTGATTTTTTGTCGTTTTTATTCAGTTTTTAGCCACTATGTACTTTTTGTATTGTTATTGTATTCTTATATTCCATCTTATATTACATTAACGTTTTCTAAACTAAACTACACTTCAATTTTAGATGTTATTGTTTTCTTTTCTTTTTCATGAGATTGCCCTTTTTTCGCCCGTTTTTAAACCCCTGGTGCAAATATCAATGAATGCTATTTTCACCCAGTACAATTAGAAGTGTATGCTATTTGTACCCTGGTATATATAGCAAAGTGTTCTATTTGCACCCGTCTTGGTGCAAATATCAATGTATGCTATTTGCACCCCAGTACAGGAGTGCATGCTGTCGGAGGGGAGCGTCTGGAGATATGCGAAAGACTCCCGTATCCCACCGGGACAGCGGGATAAATATACGTCTCTGTTCTCTTCCGTATATCATATAATAACTTCTGTCCGGTGAGAGCTATCACTTCTCAACGTGAGAAATGTCAGGTGTGGCGTGTGAGCGTGAGAGCAGCTTGAAATGCGTGTCTCACGGCCAATGCCTGAGACTTCAGAGGTCTGAAAATGTATTTGGTAACCATGGCAGCCATAGATCCGTCAAAATTTGATTCCCATCATATAACAAACTGAAAGGTTGTGAATTCAGACATTTTAGGGTTGTATGCATTTACTTAACAAGTGAAAATGTAGCAGAATTTTTCCGCTGAAAACATCAATAGGTAACTGCTGCTGCAAAGACTCGAACCCGACAACCCAATGTGTTTGCTAATACAGAAGATAGATATTGGCGACAAATAATTTCTAACTGACAAACTGACGCTTGTATGCATTCACTGAGGAAAGATTATGAAAATATAACACAACTTTCCCGCCAGAAATGTCTTTAGAACAAACATTAGAGATGAAACCTTTCTAAATTCGCCCTTTTCTGTTGGCGTGGAAGATGAATGTCCGCCATGTTTTCACGTTGTTATACGTCTAGGGTGCAAATAGCTCAGCTGTGTGGCCGAGGCTATTTGTACCAGGGGTGCAAATAGACACTCCGATAAATAAATGAATACTGAAAAACTATTTCACATGACCATCTGCTGATCTGCTACCCCGATAGTTAAGCTACAGTGAGGTCAGTTGGTTAAAAAAGGAACTTAAAGGTCCAGTTTGTAAGATTAAGAGAGTTATTGGCAGAATAGTAATATAATCACCTAAAAGAATGAGCCTTTATATCTACTGAGGGAGTGGATCCTCTTCCTAGGAGGCCAGCATGTTTCTACAGTAGCTAAGAATGGATTTTCACAAGTTTTGCAGCCTCCACAGGTTCACCTACACACTTGAAAGAGGAGGGGAGGGTTGAGTTGGCTGCAATCTACAACCTCACCACTAGATGGCACTACATGGTACACACTGCTCCTTTAATGCCATGCTGAATAGTGGTTAGAAGTGTGCTCTGTTGCTCCTATAAGGATCATAAACAGTGATTTTACAATATACTGACGCACCCTGAAGTACACGTTTACATCACTGCAGCAAAGTGAGAAGTTAAACCACTGAAAGTCAGAAAAACTAGATTTTAAGCTGCTGTTAAGTCTAAAACTTTAGGTGCTTACCATTGTTTATGTTATATTATATACTGATGATACCAGTTGTTGGAAGTAAGATAGATAATGGTCTAACTCTGTATGTCTTCCCTTCTCTATTCTGTGTTTCTAAGTCAAATAATTTAGTCAAAACTATTGCAGGGGTCTTAAATCTTTGAGTTAAAGGTGCTACTATAGTTGTCATAATAATATAAAGCTCTGCACAATGGATCTTTAAGTCAGTCACATTTATTCTGCCAATGACCTTTCTCACTCTGTTCTGCTTTTCCTCTCCTCAAAGCAAATGATGAATCCTGTTAATAAAGACTTTAACATCTTTGTGTTAACTCTGCAACAAGTTCTTCTCTGTAAATCCACCAGAATGTCAAATACATGTCATACAAGCTTTAGTTTTGCATGTTATATGTGTGAAGAAGAAAAAGTGCATCCTAATCTGCAGCATGATGATCTAAAAGTCTTTCATGAATCATAATTCCATCCCCTACTAATCAAAACTTAATTTTCCTCATTTCTCAGCACACTTCATTCATCACGTTCCAGAGTATCGAAAAACCAAATTGCTTTTTCTTTCGAGAGACTCACGGAAAAAAAAAAAAAAAAAAAAATCAACTGGAGATCTGGCGAGCCCTGGCTCTCTGGTGCTTGGCCTTTGGGGGGCATGCTCATACATGCAAATAGTGGGATTATCAAATTTGTGATGGTCTCTGTCTGTGGAGAGCGCACAGTGGAGAGTTTCCACATGTGGCTGCTTGTGCATATGTGTGTGTGTGTGTGTGTGTGTGTGTGTGTGTGTGTGTGTGTGAGGGACGTTTAATGCACAGGCTGCAGGATACAGCACTAACATGAGTAGTAGTAACGCTGTAACTTGTTTCACCACGCGCTCCCATGGCTACAGCGTCTTAAACATGCATCGCTATTGTCCCAAACCTGAGGGATAACTAGGCCATTTAGTGTTTGTTTATATTCATGAGGCTAAGAAGAGAAGAGAAGAGAAGAGTACCCCAGGTTTTTATTTTAAACCACCCGAAAGGCATTAGCATATCTTTGAATCCAGTGCACCTTCCACTAAAACATAAAGAGGCACAATGAGCTTCACAGTAAAGTAATTAAAGCTTAACCGAGTTGGTGAGCGCAATTAAAAAACAACCAGGCTGAGTTGCATCCCTGGGTGGTTTCCTGACATGAAAAACAAACTAAAATAAAAAAACTCCCCCAGCCTCACAGCTACTATCAGAGATCCCCGAACAAAAAGGCGACGGAGAGGCTGCTTCATTTTCTTTGCAGGTTTCCTCTGCTATAAGGTCAGCGGCCATGTGATCGGACTGTATAGCTCGGCTTCTTATACTTTGGCCTCGACTCTGTCCCCTGTTTACACAACGCATCAGCAATCAATGTCCGATCGGATACTCTGCACACACACACACACACACACACACACACACACACACACACATTACAGCTGCAGCGTGCCTGGAGAATGGAAATCTTCCTCATTACAGAACACCGCCGGCGATATTTGAAATATCCATGAAATGATGATGATGATGATGTTTTTAGCTGAGAAGTGATGTTGCAGGAGTGATGCTGATCTAATAAACACATCAGATCATGCATGAAGCTGCAGAGAAGAGAAGAGAAGGAGAAGGAGAGTTGCACTTGTTTTAAAATCTACAGCTAATGATAGAAATAAATAAAAAAAGACTTTGATTTAACCCTCCTGTTGTCTTCGAGTCAAGGAAGGAAGGGAGGAAGAAGGAAGGAAGAGAGGAAGGGAGGAAGAAGGAAGGAAGGATGGAAGGGAGGAATAAGGAAGGAAGGGAGGAAGAAAGAAAGAAGGGAGGGAGGGAGGAAGGAAGGACGGAAAGGAGGAAGAAAGAAGGAAAGAAGGGAGGAAGAAAGAAGGAAAGGAGGGAGGAAGGATGGGAGGGAAGGAAGGAAAGGATGGAGGAAGGATGGGAGAAGGGAGGAAGAAAGAAGGAAAGGAGGGAGGAAGGATGGGAGGAAGGAAGGACGGAAAGGAGGAAGAAAGAAGGAAAGAAGGGAGGAAGAAAGAAGGAAAGGAGGGAGGAAGGATGGGAGAAGGGAGGAAGAAAGAAGGAAAGGAGGGAGGAAGGATGGGAGGAAAGGAGGGAGGAAGGAGGGAAGGAAGGAAGGAAGGAAAGGATGGAGGAAGGATGGGAGGAAGAAGGAAGGAAAGGAGGGAGGAAGGATGGGAGGAAAGGAGGGAGGAAGGAAGGAAAGGATGGAGGAAGGATGGGAGGAAGAAGGAAGGAAAGGAGGGAGGGAAGAAGGAAGGAAGGGAGGAGGGAAGAAAAAGAATGAAAGGAGGGAGGAAGGAAGGGAGGAAAGGAGGAACAGTCAAAACAGACGGGGTCAATTTGACCCGGGAGGACGACACGAGGGTTAAGTCACAATATATCAGTAGATTTAACTAAAGATGCTTTGAACTAAAGGAATAGTTCAGGGGGGAAACAGTCAGATATATTTTTTTAATCATTAAACTTCTCCAAATGAATCTTGAGTTGAGAGAATCCGCTGACAGATTTGGATAAAGACTTAAAAAAGAAACTTAAAAAACTTGTATTTCCAGCACTGACACTGTTTAAGTTAATGGCTCGTTCTCAGTGACACATCTGACAGTTATTATACACTTTAAAATCAAGTCGATATCTATTCAGTCCACGGCTTCTTATTTTCCGAGAGGTGTCGAATAAAACAATTACTGTTTTGACAGCGTCTGAACATCAGTCAGCCTACAAGACCATTAGGAATCAATACTGTGACGTTAATGTTTCATGACCCATGGTAAATAAGTCCCTCACCTCACTTATTAAGTATTTATAAAGCTTTCACTAAGTGACCGCACAGCATTATATTGAGCCGAGCCCAGTTGATAACTGTCTTTACTGACAGATATTAAATTCTCTATTGAGCGAACGTCTGAAGCGCACATTTGTTCATGTTGTAGTGAGTCGATGACGAGAATCGGTCATGATCAGCTCAGGGCAACATAAAGGTGGACAAGGTGTCAACAGCATGTCCTTCCTCTCTCTTTCCTCCCTTCCTTCTTTCCTTCCTCCAGCCCCCTTTCTTCCTTCCTTCCTTCCTTCCTTCCTCCCTCCTTCTTTCCTTCCTCTCTCCTTCTCTCTTTTTTTCCCTCTGTCCTTCTTTCCTCCCTCCCTCCGTCTGTCCTTCCTCCCTCCCTCCTTCTGTCCTTCCTTCCTTCCTTTCTTCCTTCCTCCTTCTCTCTTTCTTTCCTCCCTTCCTTCTGACCTTCCTCCCTCCTTCTTTCCTTCCTCTCTCCTTCTCTCTTTCTTTCCTCCCCCCTCCCTTCCTCCCTTCCTTCTTTCCTCTGTCCTTCTTTCCTCCCTCCCTCCTTCTGTCCTTCCTCCCTCGCTCCTTCTGTCCTTCCTTCCTTCCTTCCTTCCTTCCTCCTTCTCTCTTTCTTTCCTCCCTTCCTTCTGACCTTCCTCCCTCCCTCCCTCCTTTCCTTCCTTCCTTCCTGCCTTCCTGCCTTCTTTCCTTCCTCCCTCCTCAAGGATGGGAGAAAAAAAATGATGTCCAAAACTAAATATGTGACTTAAATGTGAGTTACAGTAAGAGTAAAAGATTAACACGGTTTACAAGGTTACCCGACAGCAGCGTTATCCAATCAGAATAAAATAAAAGTTTTTTGGGGGGGCCTGAGCTGCAGTTCCCAGGGGCCCTTTGGGGTATTAATGCAGCCTTGGTCAACAGAGAAGAAATCAAAGCAAAAGAGGACACACATTCTGCACATTTACAGCTCTATATTTATATTCTGGGGCTCTACTGGATTATCTTTACTTCATTTACAGTAAAAAGAAAACCACTAATTTATCTTTTTCTGGTTCTTTATGCAGCTCCTCAGTTCAGCCTCTGTGTTATGCCCAGCTCGTTAGACAGCACAACAAAGCAGGGAGGACCACACGGCAAGAGCTCAAATGAAAGTAATTCATTAAAGTTAACAAAATTGAATCAAACAATAGTTTTAACATCAACAATAACACGAACCAAGGTTACTTCTTAACACAATCAAACAAAACCAAAAATAAGGAGCCTGAAAGGCACCAGCCTTCCAGGAGGGCCAGAGAGTGAGAGAGAGACATCTTGGCACTCCAGAATTTAAAAAGGCTCCCAACAGGTGATCTCAATCACTGGATGAGGAGGGAGGGACCAGACCATCTAGGGCAGTGGTCTCCAACCCTGCTCCTGGAGAGCTACTGCCCTGCATGTTTTAGGTCTCTCCTCACTCTAACTCGTTATCAAGCAGCTGAGGTTCGTCAAAGGGCTTGATAACGAGTTGATTATTAGAATCAGGTGTGTTAGAGTGAGGAGATACCTAAAACATGCAGGGCAGTAGCTCTCCAGGAGCAGGGTTGGAGACCACTGATCTAGGGGAAGAGAGAAAAACAGGAGTAGAAGGCAAGGCAGACCATCCCCTCTACCATGGAGGCCCAGGGCCGTCACATCTGTTACAAACAACAGTAGGTCTGAGTATTATTTAAGAAGTTACGATACCAGTATCAATCCAAATACCCTTAAAGTGATACTGATACCAACTGAGTACTTCATTTGATACCCAACAGGTGAATAGAAGCATTAATAGTATAAAATGCCTCCACTCCTCCACGTCTACATGACTTGATTTTATACAGAAATTGCATTTTGAAGACTTTCAGACAATCACATGTTGCATCAAATCGAACAGCGCTTGCATTGATTGGCTGTGAGCAAATCCATACAAATAGCCATATTTTCTAGTTTTGGGTGCAAAAAGGTTTGATTGCAGGTATCGTTTGATGGGAGACGTTTCGATACTACTCAGTATCTTAAAGGTATTGAGTACTGATACCAAGCCTTAAACAACAGAAGTCAGATTTTCTTCTTTTTCTTTTTCTTGTTCTTTACTTGAACTCCTCAAATACACCCTTACATGTTTGAACCTGACTCTAATGCAAAATATGCAAATGGACGACGTGAACAACCTTAGCAACAAAGACTCAACAGATGACCATTTGCACAAGTGACCAACCTGACATCAAATACAGTTCAGAGCAGGATGAAGCCCTGAGTTTTGACTTTTGAACATTTTTACATCCATTCACCTAAAAGTTTTATGACTTTGACCATATTTAACATCAACATCCAACATCATAACATTATATGCATGACAAAAAAATCCCAAAAAGCAAGGCATGACCCCTTCACAAGTTTTCCTCCTAATTAACGCAACACCAAAACTCTATTACATGATAAGTGAAAGAGCATCTTGAGCATCTAATTCTCCCCCTAAACTCTCCCCCTTTTAAAAGAAAAAGCTGCAAACATCCTAAAGAGCTGGAAAGAGAGTGTGTGATCCCTGCTGCATTACATTTAATATAAAAATCTGTTTCATTGGCTTCCAAAGCACAGGTTTTACAGGATGTCACATGTTGGAGGTGAAGTGGCGACAACAGTTTTTTTAAAGTATCATCACAGCAAAATATCACACTGCATATCAGATTTTCCATTTCCCCCCCCCCCCCCCCCCCCCCCCCCCCGTACCGTTTCCGACCCCGCCCGACTCCCGAGCTGCAAAACTACAACAGCTTTTTGATATGGAAATGAAACTGCTAATTTGGTCATATACGTTTTACTTTGGAGAGATTACACCCGACCCGCTACATGACTATTCGCTGGTCACGTCATAACAGATGAAATATTTAGTAAACCCTCCTTCTCTCTTTCTTTCTTTCCTTCCTTCCTTCCTTCCTTCCTTCCTTCCTTCCTTCCTTCCTTCCTTCCTTCCTTCCTTCCTTCCTTCCTTCCTTCCTTCCTTCCTTCCTTCCTTCTTTCCTTCTTTCCTTCCTTCCTTCTGTCTGTCCTTCCCTCCTTCCTCCTTCCTTCCTTCCTTCCTCCCTTCCTCTTTTCCTTTCTCCCTCCCTCCCTCGTTCTTTCTTTCCTCCCTCCCTCCTACCTTCCTTCCTTCCATCTTTCCTCCATCCTTCCTTCCTTTCCTTCCTTCCTTCCTTCCCTCCTCATTTCCTTCCTTCTTCCTTCCTCCCTTCCTTACTCCTTTCCTTCCTTCTGTCTGTCCTTCCTTCCTTCCTCCCTTCCTTCCTTCCTTCCTTCCTCCCTCTTTTCCTTTCTCCCTCCCTCCTACCTTCCTTCCTTCCTTCTTTCCTGCATCCTTCCTTTCCTTCCTTTCCTTCCTTCTTTCCTTCCCCTCCTCCCTTCCTTCTTCCTTCCTCCCTTCCTTACTCCTTTCCTTCCTTCTTCCTCCCTTCCTTCCTTCCTCCTTTCCTTCCTTCTTCCTCCCTTCAATCATTCATTCCTTCCTTCCTTCCTCCCTTCCATCTTTCCTTCCTTCCTTCCTTCTTCCTCCCTTCCTTCTTTGACTCGATGTCTGATGGTTATCACACTGCATATCAGATTTTCCATTTTCCACACGCCCCCCCCCCCCCGTACCGTTTCCCGACCCCACCCGACTCCCGAGCTGCAAAACTATAACAGCTTTTGATATGGAAATGAAACTGCTAATTTGGTCATATACGTTTTACTCTGGAGATTACACACCCGACCCGCTACATGACTATTCGCTGGTCACGTCATAACAGATGAAATATTTAGTAAACATCGACATTTTTCTGCCATGCAGCGCTTTCATCTCTTTTGAAATGCCAGCGGCAACACTGACAGGATACTCTTTCTTTTTTATTATTTCTGAGTATTTGTGTAAACTATATTTGGATGTGAGTGACGCAATGTCTTTACACTTATATAGATCTGGGGGGAAAGTGTCTGAATTCAGAGAGAGAGACGGTGAGATTGAAGCAATAAAGATGCACCTGAACCTCTGATCTGTATTTATATTTCATTTTGACACTAATAGCAGCAATTACATTTATATTACAGCTCTTAATCTCACACTGTTTGCCTAATTTAGGTCAACAGAATATTAAAAGGGAACCTGAGAGCACTTTCAAATTTCCTGTTTGTAATAAATGCACAATGTACTTATTTGAGAATCATCGAAAACTCAATAAACTTTGATGATATGTTTGCTTATGTGATTGTGTGAATGAGCATACAACTTTATCAGTGGCTCACTCGTGTACTGGAGCCTAAATATAGTTTTAAAGGCACCTTTTTAAAATGCATAATTAAATATTTTTTATATTTCCAGGAGATTAAAAACGACTAATGATTGTGACAAACATTGAATTATCACCTGATGTTGTAGTTCCGCTCGGCTCTGTGCAGCATTTAATTATCTTTCAGCTCCTGTTCTGCTTTTTACAGCCCATTTTTCACAGTTTTGGTTCATTCCCCTTTACTTTATCTACCGTGCACTTCCTGCTCAGCACCAAAAACAGCACACAGTGGAGGATTTAGCAGCTAACGAGTCAGATACTTCTCTCGAGGGTTTTCAGAGACCAAAACAGAGGTAAAAGTGAGTTTCGGTGGGACTGAAACACGACTCCAAATGAATGATATATGATATTTGCTGCAACATGTTAATCATCAACTTCATATGTGTATAATACTGTATGTCAGTGTTGTGTTTACAGCTAGTTGCATGGCCAGGAAGTAGTAAAAAAAAGCATCTGTCAATGTTAGTTTTTATGTTTATTTATTGCACATAAAGAAGAAAAAAAAAACATAATACAAAAAAAGTAATGAGAAAAAACTGGGAAATGTGCAGAAGGAGGCAATTAAAACCCATCAGGGGCTTGTTAGGTGTCCCCTCTTATTGTGAGACATATAATATAAAAACTGCATAAAAAATATAAAATGCATAAAAAAAGGGAAAGTTTGAAAGTGTTGCAAGTGTAGAAAAAAAGGTGACAATTTATGGTTCATTTCAAATGTGCTATATTAAAAGTTTGTACTGCATTTATTTGACAGCATCATTCAGAAGTTACTTTGCAAGTTGGTTAACTGATGAATTATGTATGAACATTTATCAAAGATTAAATTAGTTGCACATAAAGTACTAAACTTATATATTTTGCAACATTTTGATGGAGTTTGGTTTAAATGATTAAAACAGAAAACCTTTAAAAAAGTTGGTTTATATGTGAAATCATAATGAGTTATAATAAATATACATCTATGATAAATATTAGTGACTCATTATTTTATGGATCCCTTTCTCTCCTACTAATCTTTTCAACAATTTTTCTAAAAGTTACGTTTTGTGTAATTGATCAAAAGCATCACATAATGTGCTAGTAAAGGAGAAATGTGCTCATGGTGGAATATTTCATTAAATAAGCTAATATGCAAATATCGAGTTTGTCACACCAAAACTACACAATGAAAACTGTCTATTTTGACTGTTCCTTCTTTCCTCCCTTCCTTCCTTGCTTCCTTCTCCTCCCTCCCTCCTTCCCTCCTTTCCTCCCTTCCTTCCTTTCCTTCCTCCCTTCCTTTTTTCCTTTCCTCCCTCCCTCCCTCCCTCCCTCCCTCCCTTGTTCCTTCTTTCCCTCCCTCCCTCCCTCCCTCCCTCCTACCTTCCTTACTTCCTTCTTTCCTCCGTCCCTTCCTTCCTTTCCTTCCTTCTTTCCATCTTTCCTTCCTTCCTTCCTTCCTTCCATCCTTCCTTTCCTTCCTCCGTTCCTTTCCTCCCTTCCTTCCTTTCCTCCCCCTCCTTCCTTCCTTGCTTCCTTCCTCCCTCCTTTTCTTCCTTCCTCCCTCCCTCCTTCTTTCCTTCCCTCCTACCTTCCTTCCTTCCTTCCTTTCCTTCCTTCCTTCCTCCCTTCCTTCTTCCTTCTTCCTCCTTTCCTTCCTGTTGAAAACTCGAGGACAACAGGAGGGTTAAGACTATACAAATTAACCTATTGTCACAAATTGCACCAGTCTAAGTGTTAAATACCTGCAAACCTCACAGGAAACTAGTATAAAATTAAAAATGCTGCTTCCCAGAAATAATGATCATCTATCGTAGTTATATAATACTTCCTTCCTTCCTTCCTTCCTTTACTTCCCTCCTACCTTCCTTCCTTCTTCCTCCTTTCCTTCCCTCCTTCCTTCCTTTTCTTCCTCCCTTCCTTCTTTCCTCTGTCCTTCTTTCCTTCCTTCCACCCTTCCTCTTTTCCTTTCTCCCTCCCTCCCTCGTTCCTTCTTTCCTCCCTCCCTCCCTCCCTCCTACCTTCCTTCCTTCCTTCCTTCTTTCCTCCGTCCTTCCTTCCTTTCCGTCCTCCCTTCCTTTTTTCCTTTCCTCCCTTCCTTCCTCCAACCTTCCTTCCTTCCTTCTTTCCCCTCCGTCCTTCCTTCCTTTCCTTCCTCCCTTCCTTTCCTCCCTTCCTTCCTTCCTTCCTTCCTTCCTTCCTTCCTCCCTCCTTTTCTTCTTTCCTCCCTCTCTCCTTCTTTCCTTCCCTCCTTTCTTTCTTCCTTTCCTTCCTCCCTTCCTTTTTTTCCTTTCCTCCCTTCCATCCTCCAACCTTCCTTCCTTCCTTCTTTCCTCCGTCCTTCCTTCCTTTCCTTCCTCCCTTCCTTTCCTTCCTTCCTTCCTTCCTTCCTTCCTTCCTTCCTTCCTTCCTTCCTTCCTTCCTTCCTTCCTTCCTTCCTTCCTTCCTCTTTTCCTTTCCTCTCCCTCTCTCCTTCTTTCCTTCCCTCCTTTCTTTCTTCCTTCCTTCCTCCTTCCTTCTTTCCTCTGTCCTTCTTTCCTTCCTTCCACCCTTCCTCTTTTCCTTTCTACCTCCCTCCCTCCCTCCCTCCCTCCTACCAGAGTTTTAGCCATAACAGCTACTTCAGTAAAAGCTCTGAACACTTCCTCATTATTATGTGACTGCATCCGTAAAACTACAGTAAATATGATAAATTAGAGATGACAGGTTTCACTCACTCGGCCGATTTAGCCTGAAAAGAATCAATAATTTATTTCATTGTTCCCGGTGTAGCGTTTCCTCCTCTAACCGCAGCGGTCCGACTGTTACCCACGGCACCGAGCTGCTGAGAGTGCCTCGGTTGCGAGCGGATCCTTAACCCTTCTGGGGGTCATTATAGGCAAATATAAAACTCATTTTGATCTCGTAACTAATGTCTGATATGAAATATTCAAGGAGCGGAGCCCTTTTTGCCAATTAGCCGAGCTGTAGGCGGTCGACGCTGCTGCTGCTGCTATGACGGCGTTCGCTGTTGAATATGTGACCGTGTCGGACTGTCGTGGTCGAGGCTGTGGCAGTGTCGCTGTCAGGGTGGGAAGCAGCACTGAGAAGGAAAAAGTACATTTTATCTGAAGCACAATTGGTGCCATTTCACTCTGTGGTATCTCAAGTTTTAGCCAAGGCATTAAATTATATTCTTATGTTCCTCTAGATGCATGTTAGAGGATTCTGGCAGTTTAAAATCAACAATGTGTATAAGTTGAGTGATGAGAATATTACAGAATGTCTTTAGTTCATCAGTTTTGTGTCTATTTTACCCCAAAAACCTGTTTAAAATACTGTATTTGTAGTATTTTCATGGCACTTATATGATAGATAGTGTGATTAACCCTCCTGTTGTCCTCGAGTCAAGGAGGGAAGGGAGGAAGAAGGAAGGAAGGGAGGGAGGAAGGAAGGATGGAAAGGAGGAAGAAGGAAAGAAAGGAGGGAAGGAGGAAGGAAGGAAGGGAGGGAGGAAGGAAGGAAAGGAGGGAAGGAAGGAGGGAGGAAGAAGGAAGGAAGGGAAGAAGGGAGGAAGGAAGGGAGGAAGAAGGAAGGAAAGGAGGGAGGAAGGAAGGAAAGGAAGGAAGGTAGGGGGGAGGAAAGAAGGAGAGAGGGAGGAAGGAAGGAAGGAAGAAGGGAGGGAGGAAAGAAGGAAGGGAGGAAGGTAGAGGGGAGGAAAGAAGGAGAGAGGGAGGAAGGAAGGAAGGAAGAAGGGAGGGGAGGAAAGAAGGAAGGGAGGAAGGTAGGGGGGAGGAAAGAAGGAGAGAGGGAGGAAGGAGGGAATGAAAGAAGGAGGAAGGGAGGAAGGAAGGACAGAAGGAAGGAAGAAAGGGGGATGGAGGAAAGAAAGAAGGAAGGGAGGAAAGGGAGAAGGAGGGAAGAGAGAGGAAGGAAAGAAAGAGAGGAGGGCGGAGGGAGAAGGACAGATGGAAGGAGGGAAGGGAGGAAAGAAGGAACAGTCAAAACAGACGGGGTCAATTTAACCCGGGAGGACGACACGAAGGTTAATAGATATTATTAGATATAAAAGGCTTCTAATTGTTGCACAGATGTCTCAAATGTTTAAATTTACATAGTTGGAGAACTTTGCATGTTTATTTCTGTACATATTATTTCTACCAATGTCATCTGTTGTTATCAATAAGGCCCAAAATATTCTGAACTGTCCTCACCTTCTACTTTATAAGGAGTTCGACATCTATCCCTGCCAGAGTATATTTATATTCTACTTCCTGTCACTGCACAACATTTTCCTCCTTTGATTTCTCATGCACTTTACATGCAGTGTTTAAAACTACATCTCACCTGTGGTCACGAGCTTTGGGTAGTGACCGAAAGAACGAGATCACGGATACTCAGGAGATTGTCTGGGCTCAGCCTGAGAGAGATGGGGGGGGTCAGGAGGTCAGACATCCAGGGGGGAGACCAGGAGTAGAGTCGCTGCTCCTCTGCATTGAAAGGAGTCAGATGAGGTGGTTTGGGCACCTGGTGAGGATACTTCCTGGTCGTTCATCCAACTGGGGGAGGAGACCTGAACACACTGGAGGGGTTACACATCTCTCTCCTGGTCTGGGAACGACTCGGGTTCCCCCAGGAGGAGCAGAGGAGACGGGTTCATTGGGGTTCGTTGCTCAACTTAATGCCATCGTGAACTGGCCCCGAATAATCTGCAAAAAATGGAGGGATGGATTTTGTCTTTTATTTTGAACTTTACTCACAGTGCTTAAAACTAGAGAGTGTACTGTTGCCATGTTTGTTTTTTCAGTCTCTGGTTTGATGCTGTAGGAGAGTCTTTGTTTTTACTTGAGCTGATGATTTACTCCTTCCTTCCTTAATTCCTGTCTTCTTTTCCTCCCTTCCTTAATTCCTGTCTTCTTTTCCTTCCTGTCTTCTTTTCCTTCCTTCCTTCTATCCTTCCTTAATTCCTGTCTTCTTTTCCTTCCTTCCTTCCTTCCTTCCTTCCTTCCTTCCTTCCTTCCTGTCTCCTTTTCCTTCCTTCCTTCCTTTCTTCCTTCCTTCCTTCCTTCCTTCCTTCCTGTCTTCTTTTCCTTCCTTCCTTCCTTAATTCCTGTCATCTTTTCTTTCTTTCCTTCCTTCCTTCCTTCCTTCCTTCCTTCCTTCCTTCCTTCCTTCCTTCCTTCCTTCCTTCCTTCCTTCCTTCCTTCCTTCCTGTCTTCTTTTCCTTCCTTCCTTCCTTAATTCCTGTCTTCTTTTCCTCCCTTCCTTAATTCCTGTCTTCTTTTCCTTCCTGTCTTCTTTTCCTTCCTTCCTTCTATCCTTCCTTAATTCCTGTCTTCTTTTCCTTCCTTCCTTCCTTCCTTCCTTCCTTCCTGTCTCCTTTTCCTTGCTTTCTTCCTTTCTTCCTTCCTTCCTTCCTTCCTGTCTTCTTTTCCTTCCTTCCTTCCTTAATTCCTGTCATCTTTTCTTTCTTTCCTTCCTTCCTTCCTTCCTTCCTTCCTTCCTTCCTTCCTTCCTTCCTTCCTTCCTTGTTTCCTTGTTTCCTTAATTCCTGTCTTCTTTTACTTCCTTCCTGTCTTCTTTTCCTTCCTTCCTTCCTTCCTTCCTTCCTTCCTTCCTTCCTGTCTTCTTTTCCTTTCTTCCTTTCTTCCTTCATGTCTTCTTTTCCTTCCTTCCTTCCTTCCTTCCTTCCTTCCTTCCTCCTAGTAAAAAACACTATTTCCCAGAATGAAAAGGTTTATTTGCGTGCTTAATTAAAATAGAAAGATTCTTAAGTATGTGACAAACAGCAGAAATAACATCTGACACCGATGTGAAGTTGTTTTGCTTAAAGTAAAAACTGTCACCGTACCCTCGATCTCACCCCATCCGGCAGAAGGGTGGAGCAGGTAATGCCGCGTGACAGCTGAAGCAGCGGGAATAGTGACAGTGACTTTGACGTGGGAAAATATGGTGGCACCGCTGAGATTAAACAGCGGCTCGATCAATGGGGGAGCACGCCTCATGAATAATGCACGAGGGGCGTTCTTCCCAACAACTTTTCTTCAAAGCGACGGGAGGAAGAGGAAGCACAAACAAGTATAAAATATTCAGGTGGAGGTCAGATTATTGGCCTTTTGGTTTACGTGTGTGAGGAGGGAATCAGAAAAGGGATTGATTCAGAGCAGCGGTGTCAAACTCATCTCCATTAAAGGGACAGAACAATCTGATCTGATGTGGGAAGGACCTGTAGAAAAGAGGGAAGGAAGGAAGGAAGGAAGGAAGGAAGGAAGGAAGGAAGGAAGGAAGGAAGGAAGGAAGGAAGGAAAAGAAGGACAGATGACAGGAAGGAAGGAAGGAAGGAAGGAAGGAAGGAAGGAAGGAAGGAAGGAAGGAAGGAAGGAAGGAAGGAAGGAAGGAAGGAAGGTAAGAAAGAAAAGAAGGACAGATGACAGGAAGGATGGAAGGAAGGAAGGCAGGAATCAAAGAAGGAAAGAAAGAAGGAAAGAAGGAAGGAAAAGAAGACAGGAAGGAAAGAAAGAAGGAAGAAAGGAAGGAAGAGAAGACACGAAGGAAGGAAAGAAGGAAGGGAAAGAAGGAAGAAGGGAAGGAAAAGAAGACAGGAAGGAAGGAAGAAGGGATGTAAAAGAAGAAAGGAAGGAAGGAAGAAGGGATGGAAAAGAAGACAGGAAGAAAGGAAGGAAGAGAAGACAGGAAGGAAAGAAAAAAGGAAGGAAAAGAAGACATGAAGGAAGGAAGGAAGGAAAAGAAGACAGGAAGAAAGGGAGGAAAAGAAGACAGGAAGGAAGGAAAGAAGGAAAGTAGGCCTGATAGGACGCCTCGGCGGGCCGGTTCTGGCCCACGGGCCTCATGTTTGACACCCCTGATTTAAGGACATCGCCTGATTTAAGCACATCGAGTCCATTTTGGGGCAACAAGCAGCTCAGAAATGACAGAATATTTGGAGAAAAAGCTTCTTTATTGCAGCATTTGTGCAGCTGTGTAATATAAAAGGCAGAAGAGAGAAAGCATCATGATTCCACCTTAAACTGCAGAGTTTAAGGTCATCTACAGTTTGGTCTCCGGCTTTATAAGTGAACGCAGGCTTTAGTGACTCCGCTGAGGCAGAGATGAATGTGAGGAGACCTGTGAAGATAATGAGAACTATATATGTATTTGATCTCCACTAGAAGTACAGACATATATTGCCTGAGCTGTTAAGACCTTTAAATAAAAACTTCCCCTCCTCTTCTTTTCTCTCCCTCGCTCACTGATATAAGCGACTACACATTATGCAATATTTAATGTGCAATTTACAGAGTCATTGAGCTGCAAATATGTCAGGATGTCCCAAATGAGACTAAAATAATGGGTGAAAATGTTGTGGGACATATTCAACATTGTTCCCAATCTCCTCTTTAAAATCGGCCTGAGGAAAAAAAAAAAAAGACTTGGAAGGAAGGAACGAGGGAGGGAGGGAGAAAGGAAGGAAGGAAGGAAGGAATGATGGAAGGATAGAAGGGAGGAAGAAGGAAGGAAGGAAGGAAGGTAGGAAAGAGGGAACGAGGGAGGGAGGGAGAAAGGAAGGAAGGAAGGAAGGAAGGAATGATGGAAGGATAGAAGGGAGGAAGACGGAAGGGAGGAAAGGAAGGAAGGTAGGAAAGAAGGAACGAGGGAGGGAGGGAGAAAGGAAGGAAGGAATGATGGAAGGATAGAAGGGAGGAAGAAGGAAGGGAGGAAAGGAAGGAATGTAGGAAAGAAGGAACGAGGGAGGGAGGGAGAAAGGAAGGAAGGAATGATGGAAGGATAGAAGGGAGGAAGAAGGAAGGAAGGAAGGAAGGTAGGAAAGAAGGAACGAGGGAGGGAGGGAGAAAGGAAGGAAGGAATGATGGAAGGATAGAAGGGAGGAAGACGGAAGGGAGGAAAGGAAGGAAGGTAGGAAATAAGGAACGAGGGAGGGAGGGAGAAAGGAAGGAAGGAAGGAAGGAAGGAAGGAAGGAAGGAAGGAAGGAAGGAAGGAAGGAAGGAAGGAAGGAATGATGGAAGGATAGAAGGGAGGAAGAAGGAAGGGAGGAAAGGAAGGAAGGTAGGAAAGAAGGAACGAGGGAGGGAGGGAGAAAGGAAGGAAGGAAGGAAGGAATGATGGAAGGATAGAAGGGAGGAAGAAGGAAGGGACGAAAGGAAGGGACGAAAGGAAGGAAGGAAGGAAGGTAGGAAAGAAGGAACGAGGGAGGGAGAAAGGAAAAAAGGAAGGGAGGAAGGAAGGAAAGGAGGACAGAGGAAAGAAAGAAAGGGAGGAAGGTAGGGTGGAGGAAAGATAGAGAGAAGGAGGGAGGGAGAAAAGAAGGAAGGGAGGAAGGAAAGGAAGGAAGGAGGGAAGGAAGGAAGGAAAATAAAGAGAGAAGGAGGGAGGAAGGACACACAGAAGGAAGGAAAGAAGGAACAGTCAAAACAGACGGGGTCAATTTGACCCGGGAGGACGACACAAAGGTTAATAATGTATATGAGAAGGGATTTTACTGCAACACTTAAAAAAGCGGTAACCAGGTGGCGATGATCCTGAGAGCAGAGGAGGGAATTAACATCATACGGCAAAACTCAGAGCTGCACAAAGACGGAGCGGCCGAGAACGGAGTGTGTGACTTGAACAATGTGGAGGAAGAGTGTCTGGTGATCCAAGAGGAGAAGATTGACTGTCTGGCTGATGAGCTGATGGATGGGCAGGTGTGCTGATTAGAGCAGGTGCTTTACATCAGGAGTAATCAAAGGGGAAGTCAGAGGAAAGGAGGAGCCATGCCTGCCAATCACACACACACACACACACACACACACACACACACACACACACACACACACACACACACACACACACACACACAACACAAAAACCTTCTTTCCTCCCTTCTTTCCTTCTGTTTGTCCTTCCTCCCTCCTTCTGTCTTTCTTTCCTCTGTCCTTCTTTCCTCCCTACCTCTATTCCTTTCTCCCTCCCTCTCTCCTTCCTTCTTTCCTCCCTTCCTTCCTTCCTCCTTTCCTTCCTTCTTCCTCCCTTGCATCCTTCCTTCCTCCCTCCCTTTCTTCCTTTCCTTCCTTCTTCCTGCCTTCCTTCCTCCCTCCTTTCCTTCCCTCTTCCTCCCTTCCTTCCTCCCTCCTTTCCTTCCTTCTTCCTCCCTTGCATCCTTCTTTCCTCTCTCTCTTTCTTCCTTTACTTCCTTCTTCCTGCCTTCCTTCCTCCCTCCTTTCCTTCCTTCTTCCTCACTTGCATCCTTCCTTCCTCCCTCCCTTTCTTCCTTTCCTTCCTTCCTTCTTCCTGCCTTCCTTCCTCCCTTCCTTTCCTTCCTTCTTCCTCCTTTCCATCCTTCCCTCCTCCCTCCCTTCCTCCCTCCTTTCCTTCCTTCTTCCTCCTTTCCATCCTTCCTTCCTCCCTCCCTTCCTCCCTTCTTTCCTTCCTTCTTCCTCCCTTCCTTCCTTGACTCGAGGACAACAGGAGGGTTAAATGTCTTTTGAAACTCGTGTCAACCTGCCTGATTCAGTCTATTTATCCTCATTGATTTTACACTTTATGTTGCACCTGTCACTCCTCAAAATAAACAGGACATGTGCCAGGCAGGATGAAAAGGTGAGATGCAGATTAAGGTGATTTAAAAAGTGCTATAATTTAAAAACAGTGTGTGAGGTGTTAACATTGACAGCTTACAGTTTACGCACTAATACCTACATGGGAGAAAATAAACTGATATCTTGATGATGATGATGCCAGCAGTTGTCACATGGACCAAAGTGTCTACATCTTTCTCCACTAGTATCTCGTCCTTGAGCCTTTGTGTTAAATCTACGAGGATACATTAATGTTGTGTGTGTGTCTGTTCTCAGAAATGTTTTTATTTTTTTTTTTATTTTAGCGGAAAGTAGCTCGGGGTTTCCATGGAAACGATCAATAATTCCAAAGGAAGCTTAGAGTTTAGAGACATTCCTTCCCGAGTACAACAACAGGTTCACGGTGTGTCATTGTGATACACACTAACAAGCAGCTTGTTCATTAACACTTAATTCCAATTAAATGAAAATGTCAAATTTTTCCTGCAAACACCAAAAACATTGATTTTTTTTTTTTTTTTTAAGTGAAGCTGCCAATAATAAACTTTGGTTTTCTATTTTTAATGATGCCACATGTTTCTTTATTGGATTAACGGCCAAAAAAAGCAACCGTGAAGCTATTATAGTAACCATGAGGACATAGGTCGCCTAACCTTAAAGCAGATATAATCAATATATTTCAATATAACAATGCATCACATGACAGTGTGTAATGTCAGAGGCGTCGCTCATAGTGAAGAACCTACAGAGAATTATCACCCGACTCTGCAGCTTCCACTCGGCTGTACGGAGCTTTATGGCGACTTTTAGCTCTTTGTTTAGCTGTTCGGCTGCAACTTTACTGTTTTGGTTCACTCTCACAGCTCGAATACATCATTCTCAGTCTCAGTATGCAGCTGTTTAACCCTCCTGTTGTCCTCGAGTAAAGGAAGGAAGGGAGGAAGAAGGAAGGAAAGAAGGAAGGAAGGGAGGGAGGAAGGAAGGATGGAAAGGAGGAAGAAGGAAGGAAAGGAGGGAGGATGGAAGGATGCAAGGGAGGAAGAAGGAAAGAAAGGAGGGAGGAGGGAAGGAAAGGAAGGAAAGGAGGGAGGAAGGAAGGGAAGAAGAAGGAAGGAAAGGAGGGAAGGAAGGAAGGAAGGAAGGAAGGAAAGGAGAGAGGAAGGAAGGCAGGAAGAAGGAAGAAAGGGAGGGAGGACGGATGCAAGGGAGGAAGAAGGAAGGAAAGGAGGGAGGATGGAAGGATGCAAGGGAGGAAGAAGGAAGGAAAGGAGGAAGGAAGGAAGGAAGGAAGGAAGGAAGGAAGGAAGGAAGGAAAGAAGGAAGGAAGGAAGGGAGGAAGAAGGACGGAAAGGAGGGAAGGAAGGGAGGAAAGAAGGAAGGAGAGAGGGAGGGGGGAGAAAGGAAAAGAGGAAGGGAGGAAGGAAGGAAAGAAGGACAGGAAAGAAGGAGGGATGGAGGAAAGAAGGAAGGGAGGAAGGAAGGAAGGAGGGACGTAAAGAAGGAGGGAGGGAGGGAGGGAGGGAGGAAGGACAGAAGGAAGGAAGAAAGGGGGATGGAGGAAGGAGAGAAGGAGGGAGGGAGGAAGGACAGACGGAAGGAAAGAAAGGGAGGAAAGAAGGAACAGTCAAAACAGACGACACGAAGGTTAAGAGAAAAAGCTCTTAAAAAAACCACTGTACACTACCTGTTCAGCACCAAACGGCAAACAGATACAGTTAGCTGTAGACTAGTTGGTGAACATAGTGGAACATTTAGCAGCTTAAAGAGCCAAATATTTCCCTCAGGAGCTGGTAGCGACCCAAAACAGAGCCAAAAGAGAGTGAATATTGGATTTACATTCATCAGGTGGACTCCAAATGAAGGATAAGGTTGCGCAATAACTGCTGAATGTGTTAAGAAGCAACTGTATGCTAACAAGTTCAAGATATCAACTTAAAAGGTGATGATACGTCAGTGTTGTCTTCACAGCTTGTTTCTGCTGCCCCCTGGTGGCCAAAAAGATAAAAACAAGAAACAAACCCTAACCCTAACCGACAATATATTTCCTTTATCTAACCAAAGCTTGTAGGATTATGAAACTGATTTATTTTTCCAAGAGAGTTTGGATGCTAAAGAAAGCGATAAATGATGTTATTCTGTTGATCGATGCGTCAGACCAGAAAAAACTTTATTTGGAGGACTCGTTGAGCGAATCAGTGATAAAAACTGTAGTTATTTTGGATCTTTTGATTGTATAACATGATCTTACGTTGAGAACTTCAAGGATTTCTTAGATTGAAAGTTCATTATTTTCCTGGAAACAGTACAATAGTCAAAGTTTTACCACAAAGTCCATTTAATTACTTTTCTGGAGCTTTCACTGAAGAGTGCTCTATGACGAAAGTCTGTTTTTATACTTTGCAATCATTTTGTCTTTCTTTTATTTCTTTTGAAGGTTAGTCTACTTCTTGCCTGCTTTAGTAAGGGCAAGATAAGTACAGATCAACTTAAGCTTTGTGTCGTCCTCCCGAGTCAAATTGGGTCGTCTGTTTTGACTGTTCCTTCTTTCGTCCCTTCCTTCCTTCCTTCCATCTGTCCTTCTTCCCTCCCTCCTTCTCTCTTTCTTTCCTTCCTCTCTCTTTCCTCTCTTCCTTCTGTCCTTCCTTCCTCTCTCCTTTCCTTCTTCTTCCTTCCTCCTTTCCTTCCTTCCTTCTTCCCCCCCCTTTCCTTCCTTCCTCCATCTTTTCCTTCCTTCCTCCTCCCTTCCTTCCTTCCTTCCTCCTTCCTTCCTTCCTTCGTCCTCCCTTCCTTCCTTCCTTCCTCCCTCTTTACATTCTTCTTCCTTTCTTCCATCCTTCTCCCTTACTTTCCTTCTTCCTCCCTCCCTTCCATCCTTCTCCCTCCCTTCCTTCTTTGACTCGAGGACAACAGGAGGGTTAAATTTAAGCTCAAAGCCACACAATAAGACTGCTCTTACATATATCAGATACTTCAGCTTCCATTTCTACATCTGTGTCTGTTTCTCTCAAAGTTCATGTGTAGATTTGTTACGGGTTATTCTCTGTGAGGACGCACCACTCTCGAACATCATGCATCTTGTTCATGTTGCATTTTTTTCACAGCCTGTGATCTCATGCACTGATTTTGTCACTAAAATCTAGTGATGTCAGCCGAGGCGCAGGAAGCATCAAAGGCCCCTCAGTGCAGCAGTACTTTTAGAGAGCCGAGAGTCACCTGTGCAGTGCAAAGGTCCCATCCTCCTGTCGCTCATACTGCCGTCACACCTGGAGCCTCGGAGAGCTCGGTCAGACCTGAGCGTGTGTGCGTCGCTCTGTGATGTAATTCATTGATCCATTCAAAACCGTTGGACGCCTTGCTGCTGAATACTTGACCCTGTCCGTTTTGACTGTTCCTTCTTTCCTCCCTTCCTTCCTTCCGTCTGTCCTTCCTCCCTCCCTCTTTCTCTCCTTCTTTCCTTCCTCCATCCCCTTTTCTTCCTTCCTTCTGTCCTTCCTTCCTCGCTCCCTCCCTCCTTCTTTACATCCCTCCTTCCTTCCTTTGTTCCTTCCTTCCTCCCTTCCTTCTTTCCTCCCTCCCTCCTTCTGTCTTTCTTTCCTCGCCATTACCTTCCTTCTTTCCTCTGTCCTTCCTTCCTTCCTTCCTCTATTCCTTTCTCCCTCCCTCCCAAAGGTCCCATCCTCCTGTCGCTCCGTCACACCTGGAGCATCGCCGAGCTCGGTCAGACCTGGCTGTGTGCGTCGCTGTGTGATGTAATTCATTGATCAATTCAAAACTGCTGGACGCCTTGCTGCTGAATACCACAATATATGCTCATTGACGTTTCTCATTCACAACAAAACCCAACAGAGGGCCGACCCTGACCCTTCATTGATTAAGACCGATTCACGTTCACCCAGCTTTATATAATTTCCATTCAGTTTTTGCTTGGCGCAGACTGTTGGTATTCAAACCCGACGTATCAGGATCAATGTTTTATTATCAGGAGGATAACGATTCGTAGTCATAGAAACCACAAGTTCAGACTTTTCCAATGAAGTATGGTGAGTGATATATTTATGACAATATACAACAATATATAAGGTCCATTGATGCTGCACAGTGGAGTAATTGAGAAAGGGAATGATGAGTTTTTCTCTTTTCTCTTTGAATAACCCTCCTGTTGTCCTCGAGTCCAGGATGGAAGGGAGGAAGAAGGAAGGAAAGGAGGAAGGAAGGAAGAAGGAAAGATGGAAGGAAAAGAGGAGGAAGGAAAGGAGGAAGGGAGGAACAAGGAAGGGAGGAAGGGAGGAAGAAGGAAGGATGTAAGGGAGGAAGAAGGAAGGAAAGGAGGGAGAGAGGAAGGAAGGAAGGAAGGACGGAAGGAAGGAAGGAAGGAAGGAAGGACGGACGGAGGAAAGGAAGGAAGGAAGGAAGGAAGGACGGAGGAAAGAAGGAAGGAAAGCAGGTCTACACAGGAGATACCTAAAACATGCAGGGCAGTAGCTCTCCGGAGACCATTATTCTAGTCTATGTTCCTGTTGGCCTGACGATGCATTTGCAGCACAACGCATTGCAGACAGCTACAATAAAGCTGTAAAATGGAGTAGCGAACTTTCTGTGTTTCGGGCAGACGGGGAGTTCTCCTCTGAAATGATGCCAACGCGGAAGTAACTTAAAACTGCATTCTATCAAAAGGCCACCAGGGGGGCGACCGTTTTGGTGTCAAAAGGACTTCCGTCTCTATACAAGTCAATGGAGAATTCACCAACTTCTCACTTGATTTCTAACCTCAGTAAACGTTTTCAAAATGTGTTTATGGTCTCAATCGCTAGTTTAAAGCCTTCTTCAATGCAGTATGATGTTCATTTGG